>NC_056749.1:315671504-315779466 GCF_019279795.1 Protopterus annectens | reverse complement strand
ATTCAAGGCTGCAGTATGAGATCCATCATAACTATAATCTCCCAGCTTGCTCTGCACCTATTCAGGCTTTCTTGTTTTGAAACATTCTGTAGAACTGCTTTGGGCCTTCTTTACAACATCTGCCTTAGTTGCTTATATTGGCTAAGATGGGCATAGCTTCCTTCAAGAACTGCAGCCAGTATTTTCAGTACTATACATTTTTATGTTTACTTTATTTAACTAGGTATCCCCACTTTACACCAATGTCCATTTACAGAGGTCACCTATCAGATTAAGTGACTTATTCAAGGTCAAATAATTTGCAAGCAGAAACTGAAATAACCAATACTAAATCTTAGAAAATGAAGCTTGTTAAGAGATGCTAATATTATGTCTCTGAGCTAAACTGCCAGACCACCTCAAGAAACTGCAAGTGTTTTTCTGGAAAGAACCATGATCATGAATATCTCATACTTAAACCTACTGAAATTACCTGGAACTCCTTTTATTGATGACTGTCGCTTCCAAACAGTATTTTGTAGTTAGACGTCTTCCAGCATGTCTACATATGATATTGCTATTTGTTTCATTTACAAGAATTGAAATTATGCAAAGTGGTGATTTATAGATTTTTTGTTCATGTGCGCCTTTGGTAATCATGGGTGCTTTATGCTTCACCATGACTCTACTTAACCAGAGCTCTAGGACATCATGCTAGAATAAGTATCTCAAGTTATCAACAACTGATTCAGTTGTAAATGTAAGACAACATGAGCTTTTGAAGTTACCCATTTTATAATATGAATGGTTGTGCATGAAATGTGGTGATTATGCTCTGTAATCCAGAAAGACAACTCATTTAAGCAGGTCAGTAACACTGGTCCTATTCTTAATGGTTGTTAAGCACCCAGCTTCACTTGTTAAGATTATATAATGCACTAGGCAGTTAAATCTCCCAGTACTAAAAACAGGTTTACTTCTGCTTGCTTGTCTACTTTTTCTGGAGAGGAAAATGCTTATTGCAAGGTGAATACTGATGGGATTTCTAATAAAAGTACTTTTGTACCTCCCTTCAGACATGAAGGTATACAAAAATGTTATTCAGTGGTTGATTTTGCATTGGATAAAAATGTTTGAATTTAAACAGAAACATATTGATTATAATCTGACTAAACAAGAATGGCAAGCTCTGATGGCTATTAGTAAACAATATGATTTGGTGATTAAACCTCAGATAAGGGAAATTGTATTGTCATAATGCATTTTTCACAGTATTTGTCAATATGTCATGCATTATTGAATGATAAAGAAATATATGAAACAGTAGATAAGGAGCAGTATCACCAGGCTATTGATGAGTGTGACGCTCGTGCCCTAGCCCAGCTATCAAGGAGCCTCAATCTTCACCACTAACACCAGTGAGGGGCCTCTCATATAGGAGGAAAGGATAACAAATACACAGTAAAGTGAAATTTCCCTTAAAAACACACAGAGATCACAGTCAGTTTGGGGCTGGTCGCTCCCTTGCTCTCCAGGTCCTCAATAAGACTCTCCACTGGCACAGCTATAGGGTCCAGATCTCAGCCTAGTGGGCAAACTAAAACCTCCAGCACCCTCTCTGTCCAACCAGTGCTTTGTGCCCCTGCCCAAGTAGCTGACACACACTCATACTCTCACACACTTTGAGAAGAGTTTATTCAACCACACAGACACTCCTGGGAAAGGCTGGCACAGGTTCTCCAGCTATGCCCCTTTTTCACAGACTATATGGTAGTACCAGCAGCCACCACCCACTAATATATATCAGCTACTCATAGGCCCTTAAAGGGGTGTTCAGTTATTACTGTGCAATATTATTATCCAATTGGTAGTATAGCCCAAGGCTAAAGCTATTGAAGTGGCTTTGTACAATTTTATCAAAGGCATGCAACTACTCTAAAGAGCTTACATTATCTCTATAAAAACAGTCGCAGTTGAAAGGGTTAAAAATATTTATAGCAAATGGTCAAAACACAATACAATACTTTTACTACACAGTGCTAGTCAAGAGTTGAGAGATCACAGAGAAATACATAAAGTAATTAAGTAGTACAGTTCTGACATCACAGAAAAACAGTCTAATTGTTCTAGTTTCTAGCGATTTCTAATAGAAAACACAAGTCTAAGTTAAACTTGTATATAGAGCAAGATAGTGCTGGTGATGGTCAAGACAAATGCTTAATGCTGATTCTCTTTTTAAAATCACATTCCTGGTTCACATTACATCATTCTTCACACTTCCCTGGGTTATATAACATCATTCTTCACACTTCCCTGGGGTTCCCAGGCTAACAGAAACTACATTTACATTCTTCACCTCTGGGCAGAAACCAGAGCAATAAAGGACATTTATGCATGCAAATTATGGCCATTAACTCTGGCTTTAAAACACTGGGATGCCTCTCTCTAGACTTACTGCCTCGGAGTTTAATATTTAAGGGTCACAACATGTTTTACTTGGTCAGTAGAGTGAACTGTTACATTTTTTTCCAGTTTCACATGTAACACTATTTTTACCATTTAAGACAAGCCTGTGGTTTACATTAATATTTACAGATGACAGAATTATCTCCAAAATTCTATCTGGCTAGGCTGGCACCCTTCATCTGTCTTCACCCAATCTTCACAATGATCATCATTGTTAAATAAAGGCTTATGGTTGGGGTACTGGTCAGATGAGGATGTTGGAAATAAACTTTTGTCTGAGTATGTTGGTATGGCTTATTTTTATTGCCTGCCTAAGATGCATAAGAATGATACTCATGCCCCTGGTAGACCTATTGTCTCGGCCTGTACTTATTTCTTGCACACTCTGGGGATAGTACTGCACCGATGTTTGTTGAAGGCTGCTATACATCTACCTTCCCACATAAGACTCCTTTGATTTTTTAGATAAAATAGCAGGAATAAAATGAAGCTCAGAAATGTTTTTGTTGACTGTGCATGTTAGGAGTCTATGCACGAATATTAAACATGAATATGCCATAAAGGCCTTGAAGTTATATTTGGGAGATACTCCCTTTGCCAATAATATTATAGAATTGGTTGTTTATTTTAAACCATAATTACTTTGACGAAGTGCTATATCAGTTGCAGGGGACAGCAATGGGTGCACCCTTTGCACCGATGTATGCTAACTTATCTTGTGGGGATGTTAGAAACAGTAAATATATACATATATATATATATATATATATATATATATATATATATATATATATATATATATAAAATGGAGAGAGAGCTCAATTCTATGGGCGTTACATAGTGAAATATTTGAGATTTATTGACGCTCTAGTCTTTTTATGCCATGGTGGCATTGATAAAGTTACTGAATTTATTGATGAGTTACATCGAAATAGATTTAATAAATTTGATGGCCTACAATTTGGCTCCACAGTTTTCTTTTTTGGACTTGTGCCTTAAGGGTAATCCAGCTGGATCCATAGAAACTACCACACATGGAAAATTTAATGAGGTCAACAAATTTTTATTAGGGAGTAGTTGTCATCCCCCCTCACACCATTGAATCACTCCCTTATGGTGACCTTTTGAGAATTTCTCGACTATGTGAAGATGAAGTAAAAATGAAGGAAGAATTTAGAACTATTATCAATATGTTTTTAGATAGAGGTTATAATGAAGCCATAGTGAAGACAGAGCAGGAGGATGCGAGTAATAATTGACAAATGAGTAATAGCTTCTCTAACAGAGACGAAAGATGACAGAATTTACACAATAGGTTTTTTATTGTTTCTACTTACACCATTTTGAGTTTAGAAATAGAAAAAATGTTGTTGTATTACTGGGATTTTTTATTAAAATACAAAGATTTACAAGGTATTATAGATAAAAAGCCTATGCTCTCATACAAGAGAGGTCATAGTATTAAAGACATTATTCACAGTAGATTTTAGAGACCTAGTGATATTGTGTGTCAGGGTTTACTAATTTTGGGACTTGTTCATGTAATGGGTGTAGAAGTTGTAACTATGTCACAAATACATTTGAATATATAAATGGTACACCTTTCAAAGTAAAAGGAAAATGAAATTGTTACATGGAAAGTATAATATATGCTATTAGATGTGGATGTGGTCTGTTTTATGAGGGGCAGATGAAGAGGGCTTCGAAAGCCTGATTACAAGAACATTTGAGAGATATTAAATCTGTTAAACTTGAAAGCCCTCTTGCCCAGCATTTTAAATGTTATCATAACAGCGATCCTAATGGCTTAACATCTACTGTATTAGAAAAAATAGAATGTCCATCTATAAATGAGAGCTTAGTAACGAAATTATTGTGTAAAGAAGCATTATTTATTTTAAAATATTCAACATTGAACCCCTAGAGAGCTGAACACAGAGTGCTGCTGGAAATTTCATATAATTGTGTCTGATTGATTGATTGATGAGCAATTTAAGGGTTTGACTTTTGTATAAAAGGATTTTTTTTTAGTGTATTTTACTCCTGGAAGGCTTTTGGTGAGCCAAGGCACTAGAGAAACTGCTTGTTTTTATTAAATTGGATTATTTGGCTGCCATTGCTATTTTTAATCTACTACTTGGTAGGTGGTTCGTATTTACTTCTGCTTTCTGTCTGTCCTGACAATATATCCCTGACTTTTTGTAAAATAAAAATGTCTTGCACTGTTTTTCTGATTGTGCTTACCCAAGTCATTATGCTTTCAAAGTTGGAAAAACACTTTGTGCTTTTTTTTCCTGTAACTAGTAGTACATGGACATGGAAGAGGTAAAGCTTGATGCACTACAAAGAATTATGATCGAGCCACTGATCATTACTAGCTTATTATGGATTCTCAACATGGTTGTTGATACTTACCTCTTAAGTTTTGCTATCCAGGTTTTAAGATTTCACAGGCATTCTTCTGTGATATATTGGAGGTATCGTATCCTCCTTTTGGGGAAGAAGTTTTGTTGTTTTTTTATCTGTACTCTGCTACAAAACATCACATCCTGAGCCAAGGATGTTTTTGTTCATGTTTTTGCTCCATTCTTTGTCATAGATACTTTACTTTAGGTTTTAATCATGTGACTTGGAGAAGATTGCAAATGAGTAAAATAACACCAAACCTCATCTTTTCCTCTTCTTCTGAGTTTTAGGGAACCATATTAGTATATGTAAAGAGGTACAGCCCCATATCTGGTTGTGCATTTATTCACTAGTATTGTAAGGCAATTGCTTTCACAGCTGTTGTTTAGATGTGCAAATAATCTTGTCATTTCAGTGTTTAGCTATGGTTATTTGCAGCCTATATCTGATGCAATAAATTTAAGTGAATCTGTTTCTACTGTCCTACATTATTTGTGATTATTTTCAGGAAATTTGTATTCTATTCCACAGAAGTAACACAGAATAATGAAATACTATGAATGACAGCAAAAATCACAGTGATGTAAATACTTTGTCTATTTATCACCATTTAATTTAGCCAAAGAAATCACATTTAATACACTTTTATTCTATTTTATATCACTTTTCACATTTATGAAAATTGCAGCATTTGGCTTATGAATTGCCCAAATGATATCGTCCGTTATGAAGGCTGAGTATTTTGAAACGTTTTACCAATGTTAACTATAAAGTTATATAAATGTCACATTTGGCTTGTGTAATGTGCAACACCCTGTATAACTTACTTAAATACCACAATGCTTATCAAGTAAAGTGAAAGGTTCTTATACTACTGATTTATTCATTAGGTTGTGTATCAATCTAGTCTGAAGAAAGTCTACGGATTTATTGTATTTTATCACCCGTAGTAAATAGACTTTTAAAACTAGAACAGAAAAATGAAATAAAACAATGAGGGATAATAATATGCAGTAATAGCAAGAAATAATGCCTAATTTTAAAATTATAATTTCATGTAATTCTGTAGCGTTACACTCAGAGCTTGTTACAAATGTCACATAAATTATATTAAGCTTCTGACAGCACAATGCTGTGAAGCAAAATATAGCATTTCATTGAATGCTTTTGGCATAAAATTACAATTAAATGGACATAGGCAAATGGCTGCTTAATAGGCATGAACCATGAAAAGCTGTGCAATATAAAATGCATCATGTTAGTTTTCTCTATTTATTCACAGCATAAATAAGGAACACCAATTGAAGCACTCCTCTGTAAATTCTTAATTTTTCTGCATTTTTTTCTGTTACAATATACAACATGACAAAGCTGTTTGTATGCTTTAGCAGAATAATTTTTATGGTCACATTAAATTGTATTATTTTTGGTGTGAAAATATTAACAATTTTATTTCTACTTTTATATGACTGCATACAAGATACTACAGGAAATCATAAAAGCCAAGATAACTTAGCAGTAACCAATTCTGGGGGGGGGGGGGGGGGGTTGGGTTCTGATCCATTTACCTCTAGATGTTGCAGGTTAGGCATAGGGTAAAGTGTGAGTGGTCTACAGAATGTGAAGGCAAGTGTAAACTGTGCAACCATACCACTGTGTTGATTATTGTTTTATATTTTGGTAAAGACTTTAATTACTGCTATATGTGAGAGTGTTTCTTAATGTGTGTGTGTCTATGGTTCTCATTATGTTTAAGTTCTGCTAATCAAACTTTTATATAATACAGTAAATTATGACAGGCTTTTGTCCTATGAATTTTAAACCATAGTTCTGAGAAGTTTTATCTTCTGTTGTTTAAATGTAAAAAGTGTACTGTACAACATTTGTTTTTATGAAAACATCTAACATGATCTGTTTGTTTCAGTGATAAAGTGCAAGGCATTTTGAATTTTTTTAGCATTGAAAGGTTTGCATTTACTTGGCCATATCCTACCTAGCATGGAAAAGGGAGATACATTATAGCTGTTTTCCCCTTATCTAAGGTGCTTGCTTCTTTCAGGGCATAGTGACATGAGTGCAGCTCGTATACATTGCTACCATTCTGGGATATGAGGCAGATCGTATTGTTTGTTGAGGTCAGCATAGCTTTTGAAACTATGACACCGAATGTTTAGTGCTGTACTGACTGAAGCTATGCATGGAATTATTAGAAGACAGTGTCATCCAAGCCACAGTCAAGAAAACACAATGCAGCCTTAGTGAGCTTTTATTATCTCACTTAAGGCAATAAAGTCACAACAAAATCTCATCTGAATAAACATTTAAGAAATATCACCACATGACATCACCTTTTCTTATTGCCATTTGATGCAGCCCTGCTCATTTTGGAATGTAATTGATTTTAAGTTGTGTACATAAAAACCCCCTTACAAGCAAAATTGCACCTTTTGCCTTCCGCCAGTTAATTGTAAGGTGATATGAACACACCCAAGATGCCTGCATGATTTTGATAGGTAGCATTGTTGGCACTAGTGGCCCCCTGCAAGAGGCTGATGAGTAAGTGGGGGACCCAAAGGCGGCATGCCATTGTTTGCACTAGTGACCCCCCCTGCAAGAGGCTGATGAGTAGGTGGGGGACCCAAAGGCAGCGTGCCATTGTTGGCACTAGTGGCCCCCTGCAAGAGGCTGATGAGTAAGTGGGGGACCCAAAGGCAGCGTGCCGTCTGTCCCAGAACTGGGAAAGAGAATCAGCCAGGAGGCAGTGAGGCTGGAAGTCTGAGTGGGTCCACTTAAGTGCCAAGAGAACCGGCACAGCTTTCAATAATTTACACCCCCCTTTTTAGATTTTGCTTGGCAAACAGCTCTTTACAGGTACCACAGTAATTTTGTTATGTTAATCCATATTAAATGTGTGCTATCATATTTTATACTCTTTTTGCAGTTTGTGGAGGGAGGTGTATACATGTCAAATATGGGAGCCTAGCATTGTACATTTTATAATGACTGGATAAATTAAAAAATTGTAAGCAAAAAGATAAATGTTCAGATTGTATAGCAAGCATAGTCCATGCTATATTATGATATGATGGTGCTGTTAGTAAATCCGTTTGTATCTGTCTGTCTTTTTTTTCTTTTCTGGCTACTGGGTCTTTTTCAGAAAGTTAAAATGTTTTAGAAAAAGGAAATTGCAAAATAAAATGCATCTGATTTGCTGGATCACATTTCTATTATCTCATTAATAATATATTTGGACCCTGTGCTTTAAAGTGCAAGATAAAAGAAACTAAACGAATAAATTGCTGTGCACCGGAGAAATCCTTGATAGCAGTTTGTAACATAAAATAAAACCTATAGAAAGGAAGCTCAGAACCGTGTCTTCCTATAATCCATCACATGTAACATAATATGTAATCAACATTACAGTAGTGTCTCAATGAGGTGCTGGCACTAATTTACTCCTATCTTCTGTGTTTGTTATCTTGCTACAGTCTGAGCCTATGACAGACACAAAAATTGTGCTTTCTCTTGTCTCCTTTTGCATGTGACTGCTATCTCCGTCTAATTTTTTGTACTTAATCATGCTTTGAACTGTTTGAGTTAATTATCTACTCCGAACTACCATGACCTGTCAGCTTGCACAGTAGCTTTGCCACCACTGCCTATGTGTCTCCAGCCTATCAGATTGTGTCTTAAAGAAGGAATTCTGTAATGACATTGTAAGTACTTCCTGTTTGTTTTTATTCCCTTTTAACATAATTTTTGAAGTTTTCTTTCTATTCCATAGTAATCCAAGAATTCTTGTTGTTCTGGAGGCCTGCTTTGACTCTGCAGACTAACAGTAAGTTTACATTGTGTGCCTCTTGCTCATTACTATATGGAAATAAGTGCTACATGCTTTTTTTAATTCTTAAAATAATCTGATACTTTCAGGGACTGGTGTTTTCGGGTGTCCCTATCTTTGCTAATTCCTTTACTGAAGATATCAGACATCTCTTCTTTTTCTTTTGGTTGCTCCTGTTAGGGGTTGCCACAGCAGATCATCTATTTCCATGTTTTCCTGTCCTCTTTGTGTTGCTCTGTCACACCCAACCACCTGCATGTCCTCTCTCACAACATCCATAAACCTTATCTTAGGCCTTCCTCTTACCTGGCAGCTCCATCCTTAGCATTCTTCTCCCAATATACCCAGCATCCCTCCTCAGCACATGTCCAGCCCAACGCAATCTCACCTCTCTGGTTTTGTCACCAAATCATCCAACCTGAGCTGACCCTCTAATATAGTCATTTCTAATCCTGTCCATCCTCATCACACTCTATGCAAATGTTAACATCTTTAACTCTGCCACCTCCATCTCTGACTCCACTCTTTTCCTCAGTGCCACTGTCTGCAACCTATATAACATAGCTGGACTCACTACCATCTTCTACACCTTCCCTTTCACTCTTACTAGTAACCGTATGTCACAAATAACTCCTGACACTCTTCTCCACCCTGCCTGCTCTCTCATCCACACTCACCATTAGTCTGAACTGTTGATTCCAAGTATTTAAACTAGTCTACCTTCACCAACTCTATCCCTGCATCCTCACCATTCCTCTGTCCTCCCTCTCATTCACTCACACACATTCTGTCTTAGTCCTGCATTAGTCTGAACTGTTGATACCAAGTATTTAAACTAGTCTACCTTCACCAACTCTACCCCTGCATTCTCACCATTCCTCTGTCCTCCCTCTCATTCACTTACACACATTCTGTCTTAGTCCTGCATTAGTCTGAACTGTTGATACCAAGTATTTAAACTAGTCTACCTTCACCAACTCTACCCCTGCATCCTCACCATTCCTCTGTCCTCCCTCTCATTCACTCACACACATTCTGTCTTAGTCCTGCATTAGTCTGAACTGTTGATACCAAGTATTTAAACTAGTCTACCTCCACCAACTCTACCCCTGCATCCTCACCATTCCTCTGTCCTCCATCTCATTCACTCACACACATTCTGTCTTAGTCCTGCTGACCTTCATTCCTCTCCTTTCTACAGCACATCTCCACTGGGTCTCTTCAACCTGTTCCCTACTCACGCTACAAATCACAATGCCATCTGCAAACATCATAGTCCATTGGGACTCCTGTCTGATCTCGTCTGTCAACTTGTCCGTCACCATTGCAAATAAGAAAGGGCTCGGAGCTGTTACTTGATGTAATTCCACCTCCACCTTGAATGCATCTGTCACTTCTACTGTAGACCTCACCACTGTCACACAGCCCTTGCACATATGCTATATCACTCTTACATACATCTCATCTTTGCCATTCCCGACTTCCTCATACAATACCACAACTCCTCTCTAGGCACCCTGTCATATGCTTTGTCCAAGTCCACAAAGACAATCCAACTCCTTCTGACCTTCTCTATACTTCAACACACTCAGAGCAAAAATTGCATCCGTAGTGGTCTTTCCTGACATGAAACTGAACTGCTGCTCACTAACCATCACCTCTCTTCTTAACTTAGCTTCCACTACTGTTTTCCATAACCTCATGCTGTGACTGATCAGTTTTATCCCTCTGTAGTTACTAAAACTCTGCACATCACCCTTATTCTTAAAACTCTGTGCCAAAACACTCCTCCTGCACTCCTCAGGTATCCTCTCACTTTCCAAGATTTCATTAAACCATCTGGTTAAAAAAAACACTGCCATTTCTCCTAAACACCTCTATGGTTCCACAGGTATGTCATCTGGATGAACAGCCATTCCATTCTTTATCCTCTTCATAGCTGTCCTTACGTCTTCCTTGCTACTTTGTTGCACTTCCTGAGTAATTATCTTGACGTCATCCAACCTTCTCTAAGTCACATATTCTTTGAAATTATTAGACACCTAACAACTTTAATTTAATAATTCACTTGCCTGCATAATTGTTTCTTTATTTTAATAATTTGAAACAAATATGCTGTAATGCTTGAAGTCCAAGTAGACATTCCTTTGTTCCTTGCTGTCCATACCTCTCCACTGTACATATTTTTGCATAATGTCCAGATTTTTCCCCAAACATTTTGGTCTGTTTTCCATAAAATTGTGTTTTTTTGTCAAATTAGTGGCAAATCATTAAAGACTGAAGTTAGAAAATAATGACGCACATTTGAGTTTCAGACTTCATAGCCTTCTGAAAATTCATGCTAATGCAAAACCTGTTGTTCTGTCAACTTTCTAAGTTTGTAAGAGCCATATTTGAATATTCTTCCTATTTTTGCACCTTTGTCCATATTTCTTGCTCTAAGAGGTTGAGAGGTATGCTCGCTATTCATTCCATTCTTAATGTCTAGACAGTCAACATCGATCTGACCATCTTTGTGAAGTTCACCTTTTAGTAGAATGAGCAGTTATGGTTAAGAGAACAAAATGTTAAGTTTTGTTAGCACTGTGTAATGTGTTTTAAGCGCTTCTGAAACATCCTGCCAGTCAGGAACCAGGAGATTAAGGCTATGATCTGCTGATTATCTTTATCTTGTAGTTCTTGGTTTGATTCTACCAGTTTCCATTTGCTTAGTGTGGCAAAGTCATTTAATCTTGCTGTGCCTCTGAGCCTTCTCTGAAAATGAACCCAGCAGGACAGCATGCGTAGTATATAAATAAAAATGTACACATTCCCAATTGAACTATTCATAATCATGGAACACTTTTATGAAAACAAGAATGTGCTTAAAAAAATCCAAAAACAGAAAAAAATTATATTACGTTAATTATTGTTGATGCCATATTCAAAGTATACTGATGGCCTCCAGGGTAGGTATTAAAGAAAGGAGGCCCTCCACCTTTTCTGTTCAGTTTCATAACATCCCTGTCTGGTTTATTATGCCTCCTATAAGGTTACAGACTGACTGACGTTGCCACTTGCTCGTCAGAGTTAGTGGAACCCAGGGATACAGCCTTGAATGAGCCTTAGGTGACCAGGGTTCACTTAGCAACTTTGGCAATGAAGGAGCAAAGAAGGGTGGAAGCAGAATGAAAGGGCCTATCTATGCTGCCCATCCCTGGGACGAGAGTTGCATGTGAGCACATGGTATACACTGCTATGATTTCTGTAATGCAGATGATGAAACTACCATAAGGGTTTGTATGGTGTACAAAAAAAAATTCTCAAAACCATCTTTAACCTTGGCTTAAATTATAACCTCTTCCAGAAGTTCCTCATGCTGATGTTGGGAACACAAAGAATGATTATTGCAGGCAAAGGTACCAAACATGGATAAAGGTTGTGTACTTGGTTAGTCAATAAACAGGTAAAAATTAAAAGGATGTGGTGATAAGCAGGCAATATGGGCAAAAACTAGGGGAGGAAACTCATAGTCATACCTGGGCAATGAGTGGATGATTAATGATACTTTTGGTGTCAGCATTAATTCTCTTTGATTTGTAATTCACAGTATGATCAATTTAAGGTTTGAACTTTAAAGTGTAGGACAAGATTTATAAACTCACTCGTGCATCCCACTTGTACACTTTTGATCCCTGGCCAGAAGCAGGAACGGAAGTGTGAAGAAAATTCTCTGCAGGCATCGGTGGAATATACAGAATGCCACAGGCGAGAACGCACATTGCCTAAAGCATTTTTAACCTATGTCTTTGGTCCATTGAGAATTTTACATAACGTGCTACCAGTTTAATTTGTTAGACCAAAATGAGAACCAGAAAGAAGAAAAAAACATGTGCATACTAAATGGGGGACGTTTCAGGGCCACCCTTGTGCATAGGTGAAGTATTTGACCAGCTAGGGCTTGTAGGGATGCCCCTTCTTTATTTATATTTTAGAGCAATGTTTCATTGCTTTAAAATAAATAAAGCATCATTACTTAAAAGAAAATGTGCCCATGTAAAATAGGGTACTTCAGTAGACTTGTATTTGCGAGGTCAGAGTACTTATCTGCCAACATTCAATCATGGTTGCAAAGTCCTCTAAAGGAGTTTTTACAAGGGGCAGATATTAAAATCAGGGACCGTATATACAATTCTGACTGGAAAAAAGGAGAGGAATGATGCAGTATCTGTGAGATAAGTGTTATAATGTTTACAGTAATTTTGCTGGCAGTGATTAACCAGATATTTTGGCAATTTTTCTGGCTTTGTGATTTTTGTGGAGTAATTTGGATTTGAATACTTCAGTGTGTAACAACTTGTTTGGACTGTGGAGGTGAAATAATGTTATATAGCCATCAGAAGGATGTAACTGCTGTGTGGGTGTGGGGGTGGATGAAGATAACTGAACTTTTTGTCTCTGTACAGTTAGCCACTATCTGGCTTTGAAGCACTAGTGTGCTTTTGTGAGATAGAATGGAATACTTAACTGGACACCTGATATGCACAGACAAAGTAGGTATAATTGCTTTGGCTGTCTTCCTTGGAACAAAATGACTAGCCTCCTTGCTGTTTGCTTATTATTTTCACTTTGCTGGAGTAATGTGATGAAGTGAAGCAACATGCAAAATTTTAATATGTGGAAACTGGGGAAAAGGGTGAAATGGATTATACTGTCAATCTATTAACACAGACCTTTAAGTTGTATATGGGAGTTGCTAGGTTGTCTGGATGAAAATAACCAACCCTTTTGTAACTTGTTCAGTTAACATCTCTGTATAAAAAAAAGTGTGAGGGTAAATGATTCATAGAATACCCAGACCTTCACAACTTCTGCTGGGCTAGGTGTCCTCAAACAAAAGTTGTACAAGTCCATTTTGACATGGGCTTAGTATTTGCCTATGCCCTGAACCTCAACTAGTCTAAAACCAGTCCAGTTTATTGGTGTACAAATAAGGTTGCTGTTGTGGGAGGGGGGCTGGAGACATTATCATCACTAATTTAACATTCCTTCCAAACCTCAGAGGTTACTATATCTTGTGCTGGGCTAGGGACTGTGAGGTCATTATTTCTTTAACTTTCCTCATAAAATTCAGAAGGATGCATAGAGGGGTCACTACAGCTTGTATAGGACATTGGTCTGTCTCTAGAGTTAACAATTTGGAACTACTATTATAATTTTTTTTCTTTTCCTCACAATCAAGAATTTTATGACTATACACATGGCTATCATTTGGGGACAGTAAAAAAAAAAAAAAAAAATTGTATATGTTTAACAGCACCTATGTTATTTTCTGTTTTTTTTTTTTGTTTTGTTTTTTTTTTTGTTTTGTTTTCAGTTTTGATCCAGTCTGATAATAGGTAGGTACACAGAAGGTGGCTATTCTTTGGTGCTAGGGCAGAAGAGGTATGTTGTATATAAATAACTGTAGCTGCTTGAGATATGACTGTGGACATATGTGTCTTAATTTTAATTCTTATTTAACACCAGAAGGGATACGCAGAAAGTGCCTACCTTTTCTTCTGTAGTTATCAGACTGCAGTCCTGCTTAGATATAACATGTTGAATGAATGAATAACTACAGGAAAATACTGAAGAGTAAGAAGAAAAGTAGTCTGAGAAGTTTGAATAGGCTAGGACAGGGTGGGCTAATGGGTTTGGAGAAATTACCATGGAGCCCTTTTCACCTGTGGTGCCAGTTTACCTAACACTGGACCCAGAAAGCTTGAACATATTTTTTTTATGTAATACTGTGGAGAAAAATTTCTTGGGCGGCCACGGTGGTGCAGCGGTTAGCGTTGCCGCCTCACAGGAAGAGGTTCCCCAGTTCGATCCTCAGCTGGGGTGCCTTTTGTTTGGAGTCTGCATATCCTCCCTGTGGTCATGTGGGTTTCCTCCAGGTGGTCTGGTTTCCTCCCACATCCCAAAGACATGCTGTAGGTGGATTGGACACTCTAAATTGGCCCTAGGTGTGAGTGTGTGTGTGTGCGTGCCTTCTGTGGAAGGTTGGGCGCCGAGCTGGCAACTCAACACTGTAAAACTCTACAGCCAATCATGAGCGGACAGGTGATCCACTGTGGTGACCCCTAACCAGGAAAAGCCGAAAGAAGACGACTGTGGAGAAAATTTCTCTCTAAATGTCAACAGCAAGAAAGCTGACTGCAGAAGGTCAACATCTGAAATTGCAACATTAAACTATTCATGTGCATGTAAAATCCTCTCCACTTCAAACACAATAACATTGTTTTTTGCTGGGGGGGACATGCCACTCATATCCCCTTCTAATTATGTATACTAACTCCAAGATCACACAGTCCTTGGGAAAAGACAATATTCCTTCAATCGAGTATTGTCTGTTAAGCACAACTGTCGACCTTTTGAAGTAGACTTTCTTGCTCTCTACATTACCATGTGTCGACCTAGTGAAGTTTTACCATATATATGCATATATAGGAGTGTATTGGTTGTATTTTAAATCAAAACAGCATAATCTCTCATTCAGTTGATATGTTCAATTCAAAATTCACTTCACTGAAAAAAAACAAATAGCTAAAACTTATCTGACAGCAAACTGAAAACAAGTGCTTTCCTTCTGTGTTAAACTAACACCAGACAAAAAGTGTTTAAACAGTAGAGCTTTTAGAGAAAACATTTCTTTTAAGGAAATGTGTGGGATTAGGATTAGGGGTAACATAGATGAATAAGGTGAGTAAGGGGCCTTCATTCTCCCTGCTCCCACCATATCTGTGCTAATTTTAATACTTTCTCTCTCCTCTCCCTAATCGTAACCATATACCAATACTTTACTTTATAAAAAATAATTCCTAACAGAACTATAGTAGCCTGGCACAGTACCTACACACCACACACAAAAATAAAATTATCATCTTTCCTTCCCCTTACTCGAAATCTAACCCATAAACACTTGAACACATTCCCAATGCCAAATATCCAAAGGTTTTAGCATTAAGACATATTCCTTTAATTTAACCCAAAGCATATTGATACCCAATGCTAACAATTCATCATTGCCACACTTGGCAAACCCTGCAGTCAGCAATACTGTAAAAAATACAGCAGTTTAGTCTATTAATGAAATTGACAATAGACAAACTACAAATATATATCTAAGAATCTTCAGATAAGAAAATGCTAGTTAACTACTTAACCATAACTGAATAAAGTATGTATGTAGCATGACAAACAAGATGTGAGACAGCTAAGAGGACCATATAGGTAAAAGTTTCCAAATAAAAAAAGAAAACCAAAGGTCCAACCTTCTTATTTGTTCAAAAAAAAACAAGCTTTCAAGTTGTTATAAATCTTCGTCGGTGTTAAAAAAAATTAATTCAATTATAATTCAATATATAGTAAGGCAACCAATAAGATTAAAAAATAAGCCACATGACAGAAAAGTACTGTACAAAAAAAAACATAATCTTAGTCTGATTATAAAAATCAATCTGTGAAATTTAAATATAAATATTTCATCCTAATATAAAAGTATAAGATTATATAAAACTTTTGACTTCAATATGGAAAAACAAAGCTTAGAAAGTATAAAATCTTGTAAACCTAAGAATATGTACATCAGGTGTGTCTATATTACCTGTTTAGGTTAGCGAATACTTAAACGTCAACCTGGTAATATCGAAAAATTAAAACCGGGAATGGCCAGTTTAACTTGGAGAATTAATTCCCGTGGCTGCAAAAAAAAAAAAAATTAAACCAAAATAAAGTGGGGGGCTTTGACCCCCACACCTCCTGATGTGGGGGGCTGTGCCCCCAGACACCCCTAACTAAAATATACCAACTCCAAGATCGCTCTACTGTGGGGAAAGGGGCAAAATCCACATAACGACTAAGGGTATACTTTTACTGCGTTAAATTGGCCGTTTGCGCTTTTTTGATTTTGCTATTACCAGATCGATTTTTAGGTATTCGCTAACCTAAACATTCGATCAAGTAATGGGAGCCCCATCAGGTTACATAAGCCTGTCTTTCCTTTAGCAATGCTTTTATACCATTTATGCTATTGAGCTCAGAAGGGTGGTCTGCCCTGAAGTAGTTAAACCATTTATTTTCTTCAATTTCAGTCTTATTAACCAAGTCACTCCCTCTTCTATTTAGACTAATTCTCTGTAGTACCCAAAATTTAAAATATGTTCATTACTATGTATTGCCAAATGTTTAAAAACAGCATTAGTCTCAATTTTTTTGTGTATCTCGGACAAGTGTGAGGCAGTTTCTTTCTTTTCAGTTTTGGTTGTTTTTTTTCCTACATACAAGTTACATAATTCACAGTAGCTGGAATATTAAAAATAATCTTTTGATGTGTTGTGGTGTATACATTTTATCGATTCATGTATTTACAAGTACAATTATGACATGGTACTGTTACTTTTTTACCTATAGTTGTTCCTGTCTTTTCCTCTGAAAAATGTGCATCTTTAAAACACAGATATTGCTTTAAATTTTTCTCTCTCTTATATGTAAATCATGGTTAGTCATCAAATAGCTTACTAATTTGATTATCACACTTGAGTATGGCCTAGTTCTTTTGTATAATAGCTTTTATTTGGGGTGTAAATCTGTTATATATTATGATGTACCTAAGAAACAAGTTTTGGTTATTTGTAGATTTTACAACATCAGATTAATTTCTCAGTAGATAAGGTTTACCAATCTTATCTCTTTTAGATATTGTAAAAAATGTTCCATTGTATACTAAATCATGGCCATATTCTCTTAGTATAAAATCATCTGCCAAATCATTCATCTCTTTCATAAAACATCCATTAGTTGTATTTAGATTACTTTTTCTTATAAATTGGCTTTTTACAACACGTCTATAGGTGTTTTTGGTGCATGCTCCATTTATGAACATATCTTGTTGTTTGCAAATTCTTTCTATGTATAGTTGCCATTATTATATTGGATGTTTACATTCAGAAAATTCACATTATCATTTGAATTCAGCTCAAAAGAGACAAAATTTGTAGTATGTTTTTTAAATATTCAACAAATGTGTATGTTATGTGAATATTTCCCTTCCATAGGAAGAAATATCCAAATTTGTAAAAGGTTAAATTTGTGTTATAAAATATACCATGATCATAAACAACTCTTCCCATTGTGAAATTACTAGGTTAGCATAGCAAATTGCTACTGGGCTCACCCTAATAGTTTGTAATAGAAGTCATCTCTAAACATAAACACATTGTTACAAAATAAATTTTCTAACACAGAAAATATATTGAATTTTATTGCTGAAAATTCACTGTGAGCACACACAAATGTTTTAACGTACTGTATCCCTACTTCATTGGGAATAACTGTAAATAAAGATTTTATATCTAAAGTCACCAATAATAAATTTCTTAAATCATTTTGTTGTGAAATACAAAATGGACAAAAGTTCCAAATGCACAAACAAAAAAAAAAAACACAGGGCAGCAGCGGTTCATTTAAAGGAGCTATGCTTCCACCACTAAGACATGTAGTACCTCTGCCTTTCACCTTCAATAAACAATAATGCACAAGTGCTCACAATATATACCAAGTGAATGCCACTGTAATTATGATTCCATTACAGTCTTAAACTTGCACAATGCATGTTAAAAGAAATCATTCAGTATATAAGATGCAAATCTCAAACACTGATACATAAGCTTATGATAATGACAATGATAACCACTAACAATTAAATGTCTAGTTTCCTAATATAATTTAAACTATACTAAATTTGCATTAACTTCCAAATGTAAACTCCTTGGATGAAGCGTACCAAAATTCAAAATTAATTTACTCTCCAATTCATTTAATTTTCGACTGATGTCACCTCCCCTATATAATACAGGTTGGACTAAGATACTAAAAAAGAATGAACTTATCACTTCCAAAATGCACATTGTTAAATGTTCCCCTACAGGACTCCTACAATTTATCTTACGAATATCACCCAAATGCAACATAATCCTAAATTTGATAGCCCTCTTAGTTTGCCTGTATATCATTTGATGATATTGCATCCACATCCCACTATATAAACTACTCCAGAAGATTTACAAGTGAACCTTACTTTAGAAATAACGTTCCACCCATTGATGTTAATATCAAAAATGCTCCTCAATTTTCAACACACTTTACAACCACCACAAGCAAATGAACCTGATAATTCATAGGGTACATTATACAATGGCATATTCAAAAGCTCTTTCAAATTCA
The DNA here is from genome assembly GCF_019279795.1 of Protopterus annectens. Classification (NCBI taxonomy): domain Eukaryota; kingdom Metazoa; phylum Chordata; order Ceratodontiformes; family Protopteridae; genus Protopterus; species Protopterus annectens. The sequence continues at coordinate 315,760,529 of NC_056749.1, read as the reverse complement.
AATATCTCTTATACAAAAATTTCACAAACTTAGGAAATAAATGACCCACACTTTCATCCAAACAATATGCCAAAATTCCAAAATGAAATTTCTCACTATCCCAGAAAACAGAGAATTTAGAATAAAAATAAAACTCTCTACCTAAATGCACATAACTCATATCCTCCTCAACATGCTTAGCTTTACCACTACCACCAAAAGCATTCCTTTCACCCTCAGAAATGCATTTCAAGGCATTGTTCAAGACCTTCTCACTATAACTCCTCTTGGACAATCTCCTCTTGACATCCAAAAAATATTCACCCTTTATACTTATCCTCTGAAGTATTATGAGCAATACGTTTTAGTTCACCATAGGGTAGTGATTCCATAAGGTGAGGGGAATGCATGCTTTCTTCATGCAAAACACTACTGACTACAGTAGGCTTCCTGAATGGCTTGTATTTAATATTAAATAAAGTATCAATATAAAACACCACATCCAAAAATTGGATTGAGGAATTCCCTTTCACCATAGAAAACTTCAGATCATGAACATTGGCATTCAACTCCCCAAAAACTTCTCAAATTCTGAAGGATGCTCCTTGCAAATAAATAAATCCTCAATAAATTATTTGTACACTATTGCATGGATTCTATAAAATTCAGTACTAGAAATTAACTTTTTCTCAAAAAGACCCATATAGATGATTTGCATACATTGATGCATATGGGGTACCCATAGGCTGTACCTCTCCTTTGTCGAAGAATTTTATTAAACCTAAAATAATTGTTGGTCAAACAAAATTCCAGCAACCTGACAGCAAAGGCAGTATGAGGACCATCCCCCGCCATATCCCATATAGCATCCCAACCCCCCATCTAAGCTGTATGTTAGTATATATTGAACTCACATCCACTGAAACCCAATAATAGTCTTTTGATTGTACTAACCATTTCGCACAAACATTGAGTATTTGTGATATGAGCTGGAATTTTTACCAAAAAGTCTTTAAACACAGAATCCAAAATTCCAACGTTGTACAAAAATGCCTGGACCCCAGAGACAATCTGTCTACTTGGAGGATTTGAAAGATCTTTATGCAGCTTAGGAATGGCATAAAAGATGGAATCTCATGTTTTATATACATATAACTTTTTAACATCCTTGTTTGACAAACCACCCAATCTTTCAACCCTCTCTAATAATTTAAAAAGCTCACCATTGAATTCAACAACTGGGTTCCAAGTTAATTTCATATAATCTTCCTTCACTGAAAATAAATCATTGACCATCAGATTATATTTGGTCTTGGGTATGATGACCCAATTGTTCCCCTTTGTGTGCCTGTTCAAACACATACTGATTCAACATACTCCTTAAATCATATAATGCCTTCCATTCAGATTCGGTTAAATTACAATGCTTGCGTAACTTTATACATTTTGCATACTCAAACTCTACTCTCTTACACAAAATTAGTTCAAACAAACAGCAGCAGAAATTTTGAGTGGTAAAAAGCTACTAAATAAAGCAATGGGGGAATAACAAACTTGGCATAACCTGTATTGAAATTTTCATTATTTGCATCATTGTATCCAACATTTTATCATTTGACAAATCATAATCATCAATAGAAAGATTTAATTAAAGGGACAACATCTACCTGAATACAAGCCCTTACATCAGGAGTAACATTTTGTTTCTATTTTTATCAAAATATACAACAAGGTGCAATTTCCTACAAAAATGTTTTATTTCCATATGTACTTTAGCTAATGTTGGAATCTTCATAGGGACCAAGTTAGTCCCCCCACTTAATAAACTAATGCTTGACTCCAAAAGTACCAAGTCAGACAAATTTATTATTTTTTAAGTTGTCACTGTTAGTTACAGGCCCATACAAGTCCTGATTAGGAGAACTGTTCATACTTGAAACAAGCCCTTCCAATGCACATGCACCAAAAACCAGATGGTTAGAAAAGCTCATGCCACCAACTACATTTTCCTTCCTTTGCCTCAGTTCTCCCTACCTTTTACCTGATTTTCTTGATAACTTTCTCTTTAACTCCAGACTGCTATGAAAATTCGGACATTTCCTCACCCTCAATATCCTCAAAAGAAATGATTTTATTAGAAAACATTTCAACTGAAGAAACTGATGAGTCTCTTCTAACAGTCGCTGAATCCAGCTTCCTGGTAATGGACTTGGGCCATCCTTGACGTGATGCATGTTGCCAAGAGTAAACCATTCCACTTCAAAAAAATCACCAATATCTCTAATGCACTTTCTTTTTACGTCTGATAGTTTCAGTCTCAACTTTCTCGAATTTAAGCTTGATATCATTCATCTTAGCTGCAAAAATGGTTTCAAAAGAGACTGTGACAAGTTTACGTTGCAGTTCAACCATCTGATGTTGCAATTTGTCATTGAACCACATATTCCTCTTCACCAAAATGCAGATCCAACCCAAAGTACAGTCTAAAGAGACCTTCTACTCATTTAGTAAATCCTGTTCATCTTCGATGAAATCCCAAGCCGGCAGCTTATAAATTCTTAAACCCTTTAGGATAATGCCCAAATCCAAATACTTTTCTAACAACTTTGTGTCAAAATGCAAATTTACCTCCTTGGTCATGAGCCTCTCCAGATGCTCGAACTGCACACTGGAATCAGTCTCTACAATCACCATCCAAGGATCTCAGCCAACTTGGCCTCCCTTTCCTTCAATAACTCAGAAAACAGCAGTTTGTGCTGCTCTACTGGGGTTCAAAATACCACTTGGACAATGCCTGCTCTGTCCAAAGATGTGTTAAATACAAAACAGCCAAAAGTTCCAAATGCACAAAAAAACACACAGGTCAGCAGCAGTTCATTCAAAGGAGCTTTGCTTCCAACACTAAGACACCTGGTACCTCTGCCTTTTGCCTTCAAGGATACAATAATGCACTAGTGCTCACGTTATATACCAGCTAAACCCCACCATAATTATGACTCTCTTAAAATCTTAAAGTACATGATGCATGTTAAAACAATTTAATATAAAACGCAGATCACAAACACTGATACATAAGCTTGCAGTAATGACAATGATAACCATTAACAATTACATTTCTAGTTACCTAATTTAAACTATACTAAATTTAATGTAATTTGCTTAATTTATTTAATTTAAATTAACTTACAAATTTAAACCCCTTGGATGAAGTGTACCGAAACTCCTAATTAATTTACTCTCCAATTCCTTTAGTTTTTGACTGATGTCACCTCCCCTATATAATGCAGATTGGGCTAAGACACTAAAAAAAAGAATGAACTATCACTTTCACCATGCACATTGTTAAAACATTCCCCTATAGGACAGAATAGAGATACGTTCTGTAATCTTATTGAAGAAGAAAGGTATGCATTAATTAATATGGCTAAAAGGGATGACATTATTATGAAAAAAGCTGACAAAGGGGGGTGAAACAGTAATAATGAACACTGAAGATTATATAAAATGGATGTTACTTTTGTTACTTGATGAACATACAATTAAGAAACTTAGTATATTAGAAGTCAATAACATTGTATACAAAGTTAAAGCATTTTTATATGATCTTTTGATGGAGTTTTAAGTTTCACCAGATCTTTATAATTATTTATATGTAACTCACCCAATAATCCCTGTTATGTAAGGTCTACCAAAAATACACAAGGATTTAACCACACCACCCATGAGGCCAGATGTATCAAGTAGCAGATGGGTCACTATTGCTTTATCAAAGTATTTAGAAAATTAATTACTTGGCTTATTGGTACACAGTAGAAGTCATATAAAAGACACAAATGATTTTTTAACCTCCCTTCATTGTTAATCACAGGAAAATGATTTGAAAAAATTATTGTTGGTAACATTAGATGTATGATGTGTTCTATGTTGCAAACTGTACTTTGTAACTAGAGATTGTTTCTATTACCAACTATTAAGGGCAGACGTGGAACTCCTGTAGCTAATGGCTACACTAACCTAGTACTTTCAAGATGGGAAGAGTTGTTTATGATCATGGTACAGTTTATAACACAGAGTTGACTTTTTAGAAAAGATTTGTGGCTGATATTTTCCTCTTGTGCAAGGGAGATATTGACACACTGTACACATTTGTTGAATATTTACAAAATACTGCAGATTTTCTCTCTTGGACTGAAATCTTCAAGTGATGATGTGAATCTTCTGGATGTAAATGTCAGATATGATATTGTCATATTTGATACAGCCATAGATAGAATGTACAAGTAACTAGGTATGTCCATGCAAGGAGTATGCACCCCAAACATCTATAGAAGTGTTGTAAAAATCCAGTTTAGAAGAACAAGTAAGCTAAGGTACAATTAAATGTTTTATGAAAGAGATGAATGCTATGGCATATGATTTTGCACTGAATAAATAATGGAGCATTTTTTATAATATCTGAAAGAGATGATTGGTAAACCTTATCTACTGAGAAATGAATCTGATGTAAAATCTATGAATAACCAAGACTGGTGTGTTAGATATATCACAAAATATAGCAGACTTGCATCCCAAATAAAAGCTATTAAACAAAAGAACTGGGCCATCCTCAAGTCTGATAATGAAATTAGTAAGCTAATTGATCACCAACCATGACTGATATATAAAAGAGAGAACAATTTAAAGCAATATCTGTGTTTTAAATATATACAGTCTTCAGAGAAAGACAGGAACAATTATAGGTAATAAAGTTACCGTACCATGTCATAGTTATACTTATTATAAATATATTAATGTATACAATATATCTTGAATAGCACAGTGGTGCAGTGGTAGCATTGTCACCCCACAGCAAGAGGTTCTCCAGTTCAATTCTCAGTTGGGGTGCCTTCTCTGTGTAGTCTGCATGTCCTCCCTGCATTTGTGTGGGTTTCCATCGGGTGATCCAGTTTCCTCCCACATCACAAAGATATGTATCTGGAGTGTTTTTTCCCAGGTCTCCACTGAAAATTGGCTTTGTTCCAAGGTGGACTTTACTGGTAAACAAATATTAAATAAATAAATAAAATTTTTTAAAAAAGTCTAAATTTATACACCCCATAGCACATCAGAAGTTTATTTTTAATGTTCCCGCTACCTGTACAACATAAAATGTTTTTTTTAGTGAACTGTGAATAATGCAACCCTTGTGTAGGAAAAATCAACCAAAATTTAAAGAAAGAATTGCTTCACACTTGTCTGATATAAGGAGAAGAATTGAGACTAATACTATTTTTAAACATGTTCATGAACATTCCTTTAAATGAAGGGTACTACAAAGAATTAGTTTAAATAAAAGAGGGGTGACTTGGTTAATAAGACTGAAGTCAAAGAATATAAATGGATTAACTACTTCAGGGTATACCCACCCAAGTGGGCTGAATAGCATGAAACCATTGCTAAAGGAAAGACAGGCCTATGTAACCTGATATGCATATTCTTATGTTTACATGATTTTATACATACTAACCTTGGTTTTATGATTTTATACATACTAACCTTGGTTTTATATAATGTTCTTCTCCATATTAAACTGTATATAAAAACTTATATTAAAGTTTTATATAATATTTCATATTAGAAGGACATATTTGTGTATATATTTAAATTTCAGAGAATGTTTTTTGTAATAGGACTAATTGCTTTTTGTATAGTATTTTTATGCCATGTGACTTGTTTTTTTTAATCTTATTGGCTGGCTTTTACTATATTTTATTTTAACATTTGTTAAACATAAAAGTCCAACTTGGAATGAGACAATTTTCAGTGGAGCCCAGGGAGAAACGCTGCAGACGCATGTCTTTGTAACATGGGAGGAAACCCATATGAATGCAGGGAGGACATGCAGACTTTGTACAGAAGGCACCCCAGCCAAGAATAGAACAGGAGAACCTCTTGCTGTAAAGTGACAATGCTACCGTTGCATCACTGCACTGTATATATTAAATAATTGAATTACTTTTTTCTAACCCTGATGAAGAGTCATAAGAACCTGAAAGCTCTGATTTTTTTGAATAAACAGTAAGACGTTTGGACCTTTAGTTTTCTTCTTTTAAAGTATGTCGCAGACAGATTAATTGCAAGCCCCTCTTTGTGCATCAGAAGATAGAAAACTCTAGACGTTTTCCTATTTCATCCAAAGTAACCTCCCCATTTTCCTTTGAACCACCACCATACATATTACCTAGACACTAAAAGCTCCTTACATATATTCCTGTAGTAGATTACTTGCAGTCTGCAGCTGTGAACCCCAACAGAATTCTACGTAGCCACTGTAAACCTCTTATAGTTACACTTATTCCCAAAAGATATTTATACTTTAAGTGGATTAGTCTCATTAGGCCAATAGCCTGTTTAGAGTAGACCTGGAATGATCATATTGACTGATGGAAATTTGGCAAGGGCACGGTATAGCTTCTCTCAATAAGCACCATGGGATTGTTTATAGCCACTTGAGCTATTACCATCTCATGCAGTTGGGACCTTGGTTTAACACCCTAGTCTGTACCTGTAGTTTTTCTCACCCACGTTTGTATTATGACTTCCATCCCTGAATTCCTGCATTAGAGTTCCAGCTAATGCACATTACTATATCATGACATCCAGGATTCCCAGCATGAAGGTGCTTCTTTCTTTTGCATTGACACCGTAAGCAAAACTCCCCAATCTGCCTTATCTCACTGCCAACATAAGGGTCTGTTTTACAGCTACTGTGAGCTGTTTGTACAGCGATTTAGTGCTTTCTATGTAGAATTCTTAAAGAAGGCTTGTAAATTGGACTGATAAATTTAAATTCTGCAGCTCTACTCCACAGCCTTTCCCAGAGCTATCCTTCCAAACCACGTACAGTATCTAACTTTTACTCCTATCTGTAAGTTTAGTTTCTCGATAGTTTACTGAGGCCCTTCTCGCATTTATACCACGGATGAGAGGCATTGTGTACGTGAGTATCCCATGGGCATTTTCCTATCTTCCTCCTCCTCTTCGACTACTTCCACTATTAGTTTAGATGCATATTCTCTATCTAATCCACACGGACACTCTGTTGCTCCTGCAACTGTTGGAAATCTTTAAGCATCTGACCTTTTGAGGATCTGTTTAGTGTCCCCAGTTCCACACACAGAGACTAGTTGTTATTGAATTTTGCGAAGGCTAAAGAGCATCTGTGCACAATCTTCATAGGCTGCCACTATTGCTCGTTGTTTTCTTTCTGGATTATTACAATTACAGAGCCCATTGCACTATATTGTAGCATAGTTCATGCTAACTTATGAACAAGCAAATTGTTACACTGACTTGCCTTTGAGATAAACTGTACTTTTCCACTGGGTAAAAGCCCTAACTCTCCTACTGCAGCAGTGACCCCAACCATGATTTTCCTGACCACCTCTTTCCTTTTCCAAATATGGTGTAAACAAGCTTGTCAAGTTTCCCTAAGAATCTCATCAGTTTATCCCAGAGGAAAATGGCAGATCATTTAGATAACAAGGGTGACATGATTTGTTTCCTTTATTCTTGAAATAACAATTGAAATTTTCTAAGTTATTCATTCAGCAGGCATGCAAGCTTATATACCTACTTCTAATTCAATCCTTAATACTATTTCTTCTAACGTTGGGCATAAATGGACACCTAAATATTCTGTGCCCACTTCACCCATAATGGGAAGCACTTGGTCTCAACCTGATCTTTCCAAAATGTATTGCTATTGATGTTCTTCCAGGTGAAAACTCATTCTTCAAGACATTCAATACATTTAGTTATTCAGTCTCAGTGTCTATACATAGCACAGTGTAGTCTTCTGCAAACAGATTAATAGAAGTAATCACATTTCATATCCTTGCAAAAAAGTAGGTAAAGATTTATTAACTTTTTGAGCAAACACTTTAACAACCATATAGCCAAAATGTGTCAGTATGGGGCAACCCTTGCTTGCTGCCCCTGTGGACATAAACAGGTGATGACAACACATGTAACTTAGGATTCTTCTTCAGTACAATTACTGCAGAAATGAATGTATGCCCTGATCCTACTTAAGACCTACTTTAATTCCCCGCAAACAAACATGCACGCTGCTTTTAATGTCAGAAAAGCAATTTTGGCGGATATATTTTTCTGAAGAGACTACAACATTTAGTATAGTCCTTCCTTGTTCTTTTGAGCTAAACCATGTTATTGAAAACCTGCAATCTTGCTTTATTTCATTTGTCTTAATGAGCAGCTAGGACCTTGGCGCAAACTTTTATAGTAATCTTTATGAAATAATTTGGCATGTAATTGGAACGGTCATCCAAGCCTTCCTTGCCTTTCAGTAACACTGACACTAGAACTTCATTCCAAGCAAATTTCCCTTTTTGTGCTCGAGCGCATTTATCCCTTTTGGTTAGAGATTTTCCTTACCCATCCTATGGTTGATTATATATTAACCTTAATGAGACTAACTGGGATCATATCTTGGATAACTTGAGGGGGACCGATCAGTGGGACAAAGCATTTATGAGCTACCTCTGTTCATTAGTACTACAGAGGGCAGTCCTAGGGTAAATTTTCTTTTTCTTATCCATAGATCCAAGTTGTGCTTGAATATAGATGGAGATGAACTTTGTTTTATGTGGATGGAAGTCCATTCCAAAGCAAAAATATCCTCTGGGAGATGAATCTGTCCCTCCAAACTTTTCTGTTGATGTTGCAGAAGAGGTTTAGATTCCTAACCCAAATATTTCTGGTGACATTTGACTTGGTGATGTGCAGTACATCCATCTGTATTGAGATGTAGGATGCTTTCTATGTTAAACACAGGTTACCTCTTAGTTTGTAGGATATTGAATATCGTGAGTCCATTTAGGACATGTTGTTTTGACCTCGTATCCTTTTAGTAATATTCTCTGTGGGTATTCTGGATGTTGTGTGTGTGTCTGGACAGTTGCATGCCAGAGTTGACACATTATAGTCAATATCTGGTCTGTTGAAGTTGGTGTAAAGAGGGACAATGACATCTGTAGTTATAGACACAATCCCTTTGCTTATAAGTTGTGCAATATATAAGGACTTTCTTGCAAAAATGGACACAGTCACAATTTAGGCCACTGTCCACATAAGTTCCCAAATCTTGAACTGGGTCAACTCAGGGGTGTATTCTTAATGTGTTAGTTCCCTGTGATAAATGACTTCCCAAAGTATACAGTAAAGCATTTTTATCATTTGTTTCAGGCCATGATTTTGGCACCAGTTATTTTGGACAAATAGGTTCATAGGTAGGTACTAGGCTATCAGCTCAAGGGCCAAAGTAAGCCTAGCCAACAAGGTGGCTTATGCCACCCAAGAAATTTATTTTCCTGTGCCTCTGTTGAGCAGAGCCACAGAAGTGATCCCAGAGTGTATTTCCTATTTCCCATTCACTCATCAAGATTTTTCTTGAAAAGTGCTAATGAGGAACTTTGCTTGACATAGATGGGTAGCTTGTTTCAGAGTATGGGATGTCTCTGGTACAGGAATCTATCCCTCCAGCATGTCCTGTTTATTGTGGTGACACGGTTTAGGCCCCTAGAGCATGTAGCTTGGAGGTATTGGGATTTCTTTAGGTATAGCATGTCCAGCAGCTCTGGGTTTGACATATGTTAGGCAAAGATCACCTCAGAGTAGGCGATATGCTATGAAATAAAGTTGGAGTTTTTTGAGACTATCAGTGAAGGGCATCTGTTTGAGGCCAGTAATCCCCTTTGTGAGGTACTTCTGTGGCCTTTCCAGCTGCTGCAGATGTCTTGTGAGGTACATCCCAAAAAGGGCGTTGTACTCTATAATGGATCTGAGTGTCGAGTAGAGGGGAACAATGACCTATTTTTCCTGGATGAGAACCCTTTTATGATGAGGTGTGCCAGGTACAAGGACTTCCTGACTACTGTGGTGATGTGATCATTAAAGGAGAGACTACTGTCCACCTGGGTTGCAAGGTCTCCAATCACAAATTCGGCATGAAGTAGATCGCTGCCTATGTGGTAGTTCTTGGGTACAGAGTTTTTACCAAAGGGGATGACAATGCACTTTTTGGCAATGAGCTTGAGGCCATGGCTTTGACACCAGGTATCTGTCTCAGTGAGGCCCTTTTGTAGGATGTCCACATCATCTGGGGACTTGACTATGGCTCCTAGTTTGCAGTCATCTGCAAACTTAGTTAGCCAAAGGCCTTCTGTGTTAGCCTGTACTTCAGAGAAGTAGATACCAAACAGGAGAGGACCCAGGGCTGAACCCTGTGGTACTCCACTTGTCACTGGTTTGAAGTCAGATTTGGAGTCTGCAACCTTTACAGTGTTGGTACTGTCAGTGAGCCAGTTGGCAACCCATCTTGTGACATAGGGATTTCTACCTAGTTTATTGAGTTTATCTATAATTCCAGAATGGGGGATGGTGTTGAAAGCCTTGGCGAGGTCAAGATAGGCTGTGTGAACCACCTTACCCTCCTCTACAGCTTTGGTGACTGCCTCAAAAAAGTCGATCAGGTACAGGAGGCATGATCTGCCTTTCACAAACCTGAACTGGGTGGGGTTCAAAGTTTGGTGGTTACCAGTGTATTATTTTAGGAGTTCAATGTTGATACGTTCCATGGTCTTACAGACCAGGCTCGTCAGGCTAATAGGGCAATAGTTCCTGGGATTGGTGGTGGCTCCCCCTTTGTGGAGTGGGATAACTGTTGCTGTGCACCATTCAGTGGTTACAAAGCCTGATATGAGGCTATGATTGAACATGGTGCTTAGGTGGGGAGCCAGTTCATTCTGATGTCCATGTAGAACACAGCCTGGATGTTGTCCGGTCCCATGGATGCTGTGTTTTTGGCTTTAGAGAGTGCAGCTTTTACCTGCGTAGTTGTGATTACAAGACTCCACATTCTTCCTGTATAGATATGGGCCCTTTAGGGGGTGGGGGTGGGGGATAAAGTTAGCACTGAACCTATCTGCCAGGATGTTGGCAATATCGGGTGGTTCTCTAATTTTCATGCCATTGTGCTGTAACTCGGAGCAGATCTAGGTGTTGCCACTGAAATTCTTAACATAGCTATAGAATGCTTTGGGGTTGTGCCTAGAATCAGTGGTGATTTTGTTTTTGTAGCTAGCTTTGGAGGATCTTATACGGGATGTCAGCTTCTTACTGAGGCTGACCAGGGAGCTCCTCCACTCATGGGATTTTACTCTTTTGCAACAGTTTCTTCTTTCTGTTGTAGAGTTTGTTTATGGCAGAGAACCACCAGATTGTCTTCCTTTTTTTGGAGGATAGCATTTTGGTTCTGTTTGGGATAGCACAATCCATGCACTCGTGTAAGTGCTTATAGAGTGCACTTGTGTAGGATTCAGCAGTTGTAACTGCATGGGTGTCATGAAGTTCGCTACTTCTGTCTTAAGAAGCATGAAGTTGGCTTTGGAGAATTTTTTTACTGTGGTTCCCTTAATGGTGTTGTGGTGGGATGTGGATATCTAGGGTGATTAGCTTATGGTCGGATCTGGCCATCAAGGAGTTGACTTCAGGTGTGGAACACCAGTCACTCATGTTGGTAATGACTAGGTCAGGGATATTGTTGCCCCGGGGGGGGTGTGTGGATAAGTTTACCCAGGGCATTGGAATTTATGAATTCAGAAAGCGTTGAGCGAAGGAGTTGGTACAGGAGTAGTTTTCCCAGTTAATGGTGGGGTAGTTGAAATTAATAGGGTGTTTGTTTGAACCCTAATATTTTCCAGTATATCAAGAAAATAGTAATGGGAATCCTGGGACATGGTGAGGGATCATAATCGTACTATAGGATGTCTAAGTAATTTATGGATTCAGGGACAGCTCTTAGCTTGTATTCATCTGCAGACTTGGCCAAAGTTCTTGGTTTGGATTTTATCTCAGAGAAGTGGATGCCAAACTGGAGAGGGCCCAGCAGCTAACTCTTTGGGGGGGCTATACTGTTTACTGGTCTCTCTTCAACAGAAATTTCCTCTGTTTTGGTTTCCTGCATCCTGTGAGCCAGTAAACATTGCACCAGGAGGGACGGGGGTTTATTACCAGTTTTTTTTTTAGCTTTTCTTCTACATATGAGTAGAGAATTGTGTCAAATACTTTAACCAGGTCACGGTATGTGGCAAGCATACCATTTTACCTTCATTCATTGTTTTAATGACACTTTCAAAAAAAAAATCCACCATGCTGATTAAGCATGACGTGCTCTTGAATCCAAACTGAGGCAGGTCCAATGTTTTGAGTGTCCCTGTATTCTGATTAATTAGTTCCATGCTAAGTCTATCCATGGATTTGTGTATATGGCTGGTCAAACTTATGGGTATGTAATTGCCTGGGTCTGTAGAGGCTACTTACTTATGTAGAAGAATGACTACAGCTCCTCATTTGCTTGGTGGAGAACCTGTATGGTGGCTAACGATGGAAAGTGTTTTTAAGAGGTATGGTTAAATTGGGGTTCATGGTATCTAAAATGCATCCAGGTTTATTGTTAGTACACATCAGTGCAGTATTTTCAGCTTTGATAGGACTTTTAGGATTTGGTGATATGCGGGAGCTGGAGTACAGCCAATTTCAGGTGTACATTTGGCCAGATGAAGTAACATTCTGGGAATTACTTTTCTTACTTTTGGTCAAAATTCATTTTGTTTTATTATAAAGCTTTCAGATATTATGGTTCCACCATGTGGGTTTGTTTCTTGGATTTGCCCTGCACTTGTTCTTACTAGGTGAAGCTGTATCTAGGCAGCTGTTTACATGCTGGTATAGTGTGGTGTACATGTCTGTCTATTTAGTGCAGTTATCTGGGTTTAGTGGGGATCTGTAGCTTACCAGTTTATCAATTAGGAGTAAGTAGTTTATCTTAAAGAAATGTTCAAATGTACCTTGGGGGAAGGAATCTCTAGTTTCAGATTTATTTTGAGGGAGATTCCTTTAGGGTTAGACCTAACAAGTGATGAAATGTAAGCGTTAGTGCAAGATGATACCATATTAGTAAGGACAAAGAGACAAAATGTTGCTGTGCCTAACAGGTATTTTGGTTAATTGTTCCAGGGCATTTATATTTTCAAAGATCAGGAATCTCTGTGATTGTGCAGTAGTGGTGATGTAAGTTTCCCAGCCTATAGTTGGATAATTTAGATAACCTCGGAAAATGGCACTGGGATTAATACTGAGTGACCCTAGTAACTGAAGATAGGTGTTGTGGCTTTCTTGTGTCATAGACAGGGTTCTGTAGTGAGCTAATATATGGAATGGCAACTTTCTCATTGCTACTTGGACATGAAGCTCAAGTGTATTGTGCTGCCTTACCAGCCTTGATGCGAGTCTCTTCGGTATATAGCCTGAAATGCCGACATCTTTTTCTCCCTACTGCACAGTAGCTGGTCTAAATGTGTAAAAGGTGTTGTAGCCCTGCATAGTTGGATTGATCTCCATAATTTTAAAATCTCTCAGTCACTAGAGAGATGTCACTGCCCTCCAAGGTGAGAAAAGCTTGTAAGGATTAAAGTTTCTTGTTTAGGATCCAAGCATTGATCAATAACGCCTTCATATTTTTCTTTGTTTATTTTGTTACACCGGTTGGCTTATCAGTTAGACATTGTCTAAAAATTGCACTACAGAGTTGGACAATGTCTTTACTAATGAGCAAAATCATAGAGGAGACAGAAATAGGCCATCCTCGGTGAAGCATGGTTGTTTGCCAGTCTTATCTTCCTAGGTTGATGAATATCAGATGAAGATCTGGAAACTTTTAAGTCAGTCTTGAAATGCATCCAACCTGTTTGTTTTGTATGTTTTAGTAGTAATTCCTTTATATGTATAACCCAAAATAACTTGGCCTTCTCTGATAAGTTTAGTCCTTTCCATCCCCTTAATAGCTGGGCAGTTAGTGCAGTGGGTTAAGGAAATAAGTTGATACTACTTTACTTACTGTGATACCGGGTTTGAGTCCCTCAGTCTTCATTTGCCTACCGAGTATCCTTGAGCAAATCACTTAACTAGGCAGTGCTTTGGGAAGGCTCCTTTATGAACTCCTGGACTGCAAGTCTAGTAACTCCCAGCTATCTTTACTTACAATTCCTATAGCATCATACAAAGTCTTTAAATATTTATTTTTTGTGTGCGTCTGTCACATGGTGGTCTCTATCTCTCAGGGACTGGATTCTACTGTTTATTTAGACTTCTAGTTTGGAAACGGGAACATTATGTTAAGACTCCCTGGATGCCTTCTTTATTACATCATCATCTCCTTGCCTTTACTGAAGTCCCTACTCTTCCTTACTTGGTAATTCTTTTAGCCTCAAATTCTGTATCTTCAGAGATTCATTCTCTATCTCATTACCAGCTCCAAAAGTCCGTAAAGTAAACGGAATTTCACTGTCCAGTGCCATATACTATTATTGCACCATCGTTATCTGCCTAACTTTCTCAGTTATCTCACTGTTATTTAATGGAATCACTATATTTCTAATTTATTTATATCCACAAGCGGCTTTTCTCTAAGCCTTTGCAGAATGATGCTCTAGGCAAGAACATCTTTTGTATTCCTGCAAATGTGCCCTACTGAATTTCCACCCTTTTCTTCCAAACCTGTCTGTGATATCAGAGGAGTATGGTCAGAAATTTTCCCTTTCTACAAACTAACTCCCTCAGTACTCTCAATATCTGTTACCCAGAAGTCCAGTCTTGCTTATTTACTTACACCTTTAGAGAAAATACATCTCCTTGCATGTTCCTCTTTTTTTTTTTTTAAAAAAAAAACTTCCGTGCATAACCAGACTGTCTTTGTGCATCCAAAAAGTCAAATTATTCTGGAGTTTGCCACTGAGATATGCAAGGGTTCATCCTTTATCACACTAAAACGTCACTCTGTTAACAACTGGTCACATTTTAGTCTGGTCTTGCTATTATTCACCCAGACTTTAAGGTATACTTTCCAGAGTTAACATGTGAGCTGTAAATATGGTTCACCGTTAAGTTTTTCTCTCTCATAAATCTTACAAGCCATCTCTCTTCTTATCTTCACTACCCTCCTCCAAGGTCATTTTTAATCTCCCTTCTTATATTTTTCCATCCGAGTATTACCCACCTCTCTTCTTAGCATCTTCACCACCCTCCCTCCAAGATTGTTTCTAATCTCCCTTTGTTTATCTTTCCATCTGACCATTAGCTACTCAGTGGTGATGCAGTTGCTCCTACCACTAAACTGTAGAGCTGGGACCACCACTGCTTTCAGGGGGTTTGAGAAGAGTAGAGGAGAAAAGACTGGGGGAAAACAACAGTGTCACATATACCATCATAGCATGCCAAGGATTTTTCTTTGTCCTATAAATTGACAGACTAGCTGGACATCACATGTAGCATCAGTTAGCTCCCTTATCCCATTAAACCAATTTTAGCATGCAAGGATAAAAAAGGAAGGTATAAGTGATTTACTTTCTCTGTAGAGATAAGTAAATCAGCAAGAAGACTGCATTTCTGGGTAACAGATGTTGACAGTACTTAAGAAATAGCAAGCGTTAGTTTACAGCAGAATCACCACCCTCACTCTCCCTCCTGGAACAGGTCAGCTGATGTTTGTTTCACCCTCCCTTTCTAACTCCTCTTGTACCAGAGCTGCTAATCAGATTCTCCCAGATAATTTTTTGATCATTATCCTGTCTTATTCAGTTCCTTTTTCATCAACTTGTTTTTCTGAAGCAACATAAACTAAGCCTAAGCTTTGTCTAAATGTTGAATAATTGTAGACCACCTAAGAGGATAACTGACCTCTCCCACATTCCAGAATACAAACCTCATTCCATCAGCCCTCCTTCCTTCCTCAGTGCTTTTCAAAGGATCCCTGCTACAAGGCTAGGCTGGCACAGCTCTTGCACTCCTTCACCTAGAATGCCAATACTCCCCATGCAATAGTCTAAATATTCCATTAATTTAGACTATGTGAGATACCATCCACCCCATCTCTGTTTATGACTTCTGCAAATCCCCAAAACTATAACAATGAAGTAACAAAAAAAAGGCACAAATGAGAGTTTTATGATAAACTGGATGACTGTTCATGAAACAAATGCCTTGCAAGTCCCTTGATTAAGAAGAAAATAACATATTACAATGCCTGTTTATTTTTTTGTAGTACAGTATAAGCAATTCTTAGTAGAGTAACCCTGATTAAAGAGAGAGCCCCCACACCTCTTGGCTCTCAACAATAACCATACATTAGGAGAGAAAATATACATTCTTCCTATAGATTACTCAAGAATTTAAATAAAAGTACAACAAATCTTACCCTGAATAGGTATCCTCTGATTTCTTTATGGGTAGCTGTCTTGCTCTAGCAGGACAGTAGTTCAACATTATTTCCACGGTAAACTAAAAAGTAGTAGTAAAAATTTGAGCTTTGAAACTATCACCTATAGAAGAAATATTTTTACAGCAGACTTTCTCAATAAATTAAACAGCTTAAAGTCTTCTTGTATATGCCCCGGAAATAAGTGTTTCTGCAAAAATTCTTTCCTTCACGTAATTAGAACCAAAATAATTAAACCATACATATAATGTGAATGTCTAATAAAAAGATTAAAATTATTTAAATTTGCTTTTAAAGGGTAAGTGTTCTAACATACTATGCGTGTGTGAAAATAAACATAATGCAAACATTCTTTATCTAAATAACTGTCTGTGTCAGGAAAATGCAGACTTACACAAGTACATATACGAGTCATAGGTGAGGACTAGTCCAACTGCCCTGATAGGCCATTTTTGGTCTAGCTGGTAACCTGACATCAGAATTAAACTCTGTACCTTGTGTTTATTAGGGGAAGGCTTTAACCATTATGCCAAACCCATCAACTGGAGTCATTAAATCAGTATATGTAGGCATAGTAAACATAAGCACTGAGTCACGGCTTGTGTAAAGCATAAGCAACTCTGTTTTAAGAGATAATACAAGTCAACATGTCAACATGCTATCAGTAAACTCAGGAAAAGGTGTCCTTTATTGGAAAAATGTCACAATAAAATACTTCACCACCCAGAAGGAACTAGGATATACTTCAGTGATATAATGTTTATTCCTGCCACTAGCTTGTTTAGACTGGAGTTAAAAGAAGTTATGAAGTAATACTCCACTGTCTGATTTGCTGTGGAAAATAAGACTTGAAATAGAAACAAGAACACCAAGCAGATTCTCAGTGTTGGCAGAGTAAGAAGCATCACCTGATCTTGCAATAGCAAATAACAAGGCATGCAGCATAAATAAAACAAAAGAAGACAAGATGGAAGAATGAGAAAGTATAGATACTGCATTAGTGAAGCCATAGCCAAGGATACATAAACAAAACAACCCCCAGCTACTTGAAAGATTGTAAGTTAGCTGGTCCTATTAAGGCATTGCACAAGTATACTGCCAGATCAGTTCCTTTCCTAGCCAATGTGTAATATCAGCACTTGTTCCCTTTTTCTCTACATAGCATTCTCCCACATCTGGTCCACTTCAATTGCAATATTCTTTATTTCTATTTTCTTGCTATTACAAGTGTACCTCTACTTTAATTATAATATCCATTGGGTTGTAAAAAAAATTCACCTAAGACAGCTTGATTCAGATCAGCACATTGATGTGATTTGTTGATAAAGTGTTCTGTGCTTACCTGCCTTGTCAGTTCTACTCTTCATAAAGTCTGGATCATTTTTTTCTTGTGATGGCCCTTATTGCCAAACATATATCAGCCTGCATGGATTACACTACATGTATTCGTGATACTCGTTGTAGGGTAAGACTTTTTAAAAGGTTTGTTAATGCCATCCTTGATTTCATTATCTCAAAAAAGAGAAAGTTGCAGCTGATGATTCAAACACCCATTTAGCTCACTTGTGTTCCACCTGTTATACAGACTGCAAGATTGTTTTTACTGTAATCCTGATTTCTTTCAAATATCGCATGTTAAGGTTGTGTATAAAACGTTTATTAAAGACTGTGCCAGTAAAAACTTTAATTATCCTAACTTAGTTGGTTAACAACAGGGTCTTATCCTGTACAGGTTACAAAGTCATCTGGTACCTGATGGAATTTTAATGATTTTTCCAAATGTTGTCCTTCCCTCTCAGGAAGCCCCTTGGCTAAACTGCTTAAACAGTGTATTCATCCTGTTCCATAATCAAAGCCAGTGGGTCAACCCACGTTGCCAAAACCATAAACTCTCCATAATCTCTACCTTACTTTTGTTCCCTAAGCATGTCATCTGAAATGCTGCTACTTCGTGATATACTCCCTAAATTTTGTTGCTTAGTTTTTCAGTGGGTATTATTGTAATTGATGGGAGTGTAAAATACTGGAATAAATGGGAAATAACTGGAAGAAACTGGAATGAATGTCTTTTATCTTATTTACCCAGAATCATGCTGAGCAGGTGCCAGTCTTTCCTTTATGTGCCAGATTGTCTTGTACTTTTCTGAATAAAAGTCTGCATGCACTGTAGTTCAGTTAAGCATGTTTTATGTATAGTGGAAGTACACGTAATATCCAAATCAAATCTTAATGTCCTTAACTTTTGCAGTCTATACTCTCAGTAAGATTTGACATTCTGAGTACAGAATTTACAATCTCCAATAACAGTACTGATAATTATGTCTGTAGTTTTTACACTCATATTCCCTTCCTCCTGAATAATGTAATTAGTATTTTGGAATGCTGGATATTTGAAACAACATCTGCACTCACTGTTGTGTCTGTACCAAACTTCTGAGGATTGCACTGAAATGACTTCCTGCATTTCCTCATAATACCAAAATTCTCTACATTTCTACATGCCTCTTTAACCTTGGCTCCCAAGCTTCATACCAGTGAAACGAGATTTGTTTGTACTCAATGCACTGCACATTTTATTAGCACATTTTATTCTTATCAGTATTTTTGACTAAAGGTTATTTTTACTGAATGAAAGTCCATTTACTGAAACTGCATGCTGTATTTCTAGACCTATGCAAAGAGAATGCTGTGTTTTTAAATAACTAACTACAATTAAATGAAACATGACCTCACATGTATCATGGTCTACAATGTTGAAAGATTTGACATAGTTATGCAAGCAATGTGGTGCCAAGCATGTTTGACACAATAGTAATTAGCATTCCTATGTGCAGTCAGGTAATGCAAAATACAGATTTTATTATGGAATAATGAGATTTATTCCAGGATTGCATTTGTATACATAAATAATGTGTGCATCAGGATATACCACTGCAGATGTGCATTATTGTGTTCCTTTTAAGTTTGACTGCTGTTTACAGGTAAGTGTGATGTTTTTTGACTGTACTTTATAGAGTTTTATCAGAACAAATGAAGGCTCATTAGGGAGCCAAGCAATCCTGATGTTCATCATGTTTCACTGTTTCACTGTTGCAGTCATCACTGTAGGGTTCTTCCTGCCGGCAGGCAGCCCTCGGTCGGCCAGAATCCCAAAGTCTGGGTCTGGCATCAGCTGTGTACTCACCCTCCCTGACATCAGTGTGCCAGGAGTACAAAGCTCCCAGCCGACGCCATGTTCTCCAGTCTTTCTTGCCGCGTGGTGGAAGCAGTTCGCAAGTACTGGTCAGCTGACTCCTGTTTTTTTTGGTGCTTCATACCGAAGACGTTCTTCTTTTCAAAGCTAAGTACCTGGTTGGGGAAACTTTTTTCTTGCTCCAGACCGATGTCAGAAAAAGTTTATAATTGTATTTCATGTGGGAAGCAAATACCTCATAAGGATTTTCACTCTTACTGTATTCCTTGTCTAGGCCCGGACCACGATGTAGCTAGTTGTCGGTTTTGTGCTAGATTTAATCAACGTACAGTTAAACGGAAATACAATTTTGCCTTTCATTACTTTGGGAGGTGATTTAATTATAACATATCGTCGGACACGCTTCCGACTACCCGAGTTCATAAAAGGCGCAAAGATAAGGATAGGCCTCCGAGGTCCAAATCTGATGACAGTTTACAATCAGAGCCAGCTGCTGGTTCGGCCGTCGTCAGTGAGGCACTTTCGCAGCCCCTGTCATCGGCCATTACAGAACCGCTTGCCGAAACGGACTCCCACGAGGAGCCAACTAGGCGTTCGGATATTCTAGGTGCAGGACCTTCGGATAATGCTCCCTCGGATAGGTCCGGAACTGCTGTGCAGGTACCGGCTTCCGAGGGGGTTTTCAGGCCTACGCAGCTTCAGGCAAAGACAAAGACTCCTCCTAAAACAAAGACTCAAGCCGAGGCCTCCTCTGATCTGGGACCTAGATCTCAAAAACAAATGCTTAAAATGGCAGAGGACTTGCTAACTATGATTAGGGGTTCCCATCCCCCTCCAGACAAAAGGCCAAGACAAGAATTGGATTATGAATCCTCTGATCAGGTATCTATCTCTTCAGTGTCTTCCTCTGAACAGGATTATACTTTCCCTCCTTATGAGGATTCTGATGCTGAGGAATCCATTCCTTCAGCTTCTCCTCCTGAAGATTATTCTTTTGGGGAAACTTTACATGACATGAGGGAACATTTTCACTGGGAAGGACAGGAGTACTCTGAATCTAAGAGAAGGCTTAGGGATTTTCTTCTTCTTCCCTAATACAGACCCCTGGCTATTCCTCCTATTTTGGATATTGTGAATAATGTCTCTTCTAAGTCTAATTTAACCCCTGACTCCTTTCCTCCAGCCCCTTCTAAGCCTGATAGATATTACAGAGTCCCTGACTCTCACCAGTTTCTATTTAAAAATCCTACTGCTGATCCAGATACCATTTCTCAGTGTCCTAAGAGTGTTAAGGCCGCCACTGCTAAAAACCCTATTCCGTCAGATAAGGATTCTAGAGCTTTGGAGAGATGGGGCAAAAAAGTGTACACTTCTGCTACTTTATCTATTAGGGATTTGAATTGTCAATTTCATATGTTGAAATATCAGCAATACCTTTTGTCTGTTATGAAACAAAAACTGTGTACCATTTCTGCATGTGCAGATAATATGGAATTACAAGATTTGATGCATGCTACTGAGCAGGTGGGGAAACATACCTTACACTGTGGTTTTGATGCTTTGAAGGCCTCTTGCAGGGCGGCAACCACTGGCATAGTCATTAGAAGGCATGCTTGGTTAAAGGAACAAAATTTGCCTGATCAAGTAAAAGCAAAATTACTGGATGCTCCTGTTCAACATAATGTTTTGTTTGGGTCTAAGGCTGAAGAGGTTATAAAGAAAATGGAGGATAAGGCAAAATCCATGCAAATGGTTAAGGATTTCTTACAAGATCAGCCTCCTAGATTTAGCAGAAATTGGCCAGCTAAAAATTGGTCCTTTCCCAGCTCGGACAGGCCTCAGAGGGGTAGATATAGGCGCCCCAGAGGGAGGGCCCAAGCACAGACCTCTTATAGACCTAGACAGTGGAGTGCTTCCATCCCCAGGGGTGGAGAAGATAGGTCTCAACCTTATAGGAAACAGGCTCAATGACTCCCCCTGCATGGCTGCAGGAACCTCTCTCCTGGAAGCTCCTCTGGGAGGAAAACTTTCTCTTTTGCACCGAAATTGGACTTGCATAACCCAAGATAAGTGGGTTCTGGTTGTAGTTTTAAGAGGTTACAAATTCCACTTTCACACCTTACCAAAACCAAATGGATGGCCAGACCTACCAAAAACTCAGTGGGCAGAGGCATTAAAACAGGTGAGGTCCCTCATGGCTATGAGGGCCATAGAACTGGTTCCAAATTCAGAGACGGGACAAGGCTTTTATTCAAGACACTTTCTAGTTCCCAGAAAGCAAAATACTTGGAGACCCATCGTGGATCTGTCAGTCTTAAATACTTTCCTGGAGATACCAAAGTTCAAGATGCTTACTCTGCAGCAGCTCCTGCCAATGTTGAGCAAAAATGCATGGATGGTGACATTGGACTTAATGGAGGCTTACCTACACATTCCTATCAGACAGGAGTGCAGAAGATACCTCAGGTTCAAGGCAGGCTCGAAACATTACCAATTCTCTGCACTGCCCTTAGGCTGGTCTACTGTGCCCAGGGTCTTTACTAAGTGCCTGGCACCAGTAGTAGCTTACTGCAGACTCAAGGGAATTCAAATTTACTCTTATCTGGACGACTGCCTTATTCAAGGAGACAGCAAGGATATTTTACTCCAGCACCTGGAATTTGTTCAGAATCTACTCGAGTACCTGGGCTTCACTGTGAATGTAAAAAAGTCAAATTTGGCACCCACTCAACAAATAACTTTCCTGGATGTTCTTTTAAACACAACAACCCAGATGGCATTCCTGATGCCAGAAAAACAACTACAGCTGGCTTTAACTTTCAAAAGTCTGGCGTTAATGTCTCAGCTAACTGCAAGAAAATTCCTGCAGGCTTTGGGTTACATGGCTTCCTGCATCCTACTCATACCATATGCAAGACTGCATATGAGGAAGATACAATGGTACCTAAAAAGCGTATGGTCCCAGCATTGTCACAGTCTGGAAACAGTGATTGCTGTCTTGCCTGCAAAAGGAATTTCATTGGTGGGCCACGGCATGTCTACAAAACAAAGGGAAATCCTTCAGTCTTCCTCCAGCCTACCAGGTGATAACCATGGATGCCTCGGATTATGCATGGGGAGCCCACTTGCAGGGGAAAGGCCTGCAAGGTTTTTGGACAGAGGATCAGAAGCATCTACATATCAATTTAAAAGAGATGTTAGCTGTACAGAATGCCCTCTTGGCCTTCAGGGATCTTTTATAGCCAGGGCAGCTACTGATATGGACAGACAACACCAAAGTTATGTGGTACATAAACAAGCAAGGGGGTTCACACTCCTACCCCCTTTGTAGACTAGCCATGACTCTATGGAACACAGCACTAGCTTACAAAGTGGATCTACAAGCTCAATTCCTACCGGGGAAACAAAACACTCTGGCAGACAGCCTGAGCAGGAACCTGTCAGACCCACACAAGTGGATGCTAGACACCCAAATATTCAAGATGATTACAGAAGCCTGGGGCTGCCCAGACATAGATCTATTTGCATCTCCCCACAACTACCAGTTACAGACTTTTTGCACAAGGACATATCACAAGCTAGCATGGAAAGATGATGCTCTCTCATTCAGTTGGAGGAACCTCTCTGGGTATGCCTTTCCACCACTACCTCGTCTACCAAGGGTGTTATTAAAAATAAAACAGGACAAACCAAAGATGATCTTACTAGCCCCGAATTGGCCTCGACAATTTTGGTACTCAACACTGATAAATCTATCCCAATAAATGGATGTCATCTTAGAAGCCAGAAGGCCTAGCACTAGGAAATCTTACGCAGGTAAATGGAAGAGGTTTTCCACATGGATGCATGCTCAGGAATCAGATCCTCACATTCCAAATATTCCATAGATTTTACATTACCTAACAGATATGTTGCATAAGGGTTTATCTTTTTCCTCCATAAAAATACATGCCTCAGCTATCTCTGCACATTATAATATAGATCCTCCATTTTTTTCACATCCATTTCTGAAACAATTTCTCGGAGGAGCAAAGAATTTAAGGCCCCCTAGGACTCTACCCATTCCTGCCTAGGACTTCAATTATGTCCTGGAAAAACTTACTCTGCCACCTTTTGAGCCTGCTGCCACATCTGATATAAAGTACTTATCATGGAAGACTGTTATCCTACTGGCTTTAACTTCAGCCAGGAGAGTCTCGGAGTTGCAAGTGCTCATGGCTGTGGAACCTTACATTATTTTTCATCAAGACAGGGTTTCTTTGAGGACTAACCCTACTTTCATGCCTAAAGTGGTTTCTAAAGAGGCTTTAAACCAAACTATTCACCTGCCAACTTTTTTCCCTAATCCACAAAATAAGGGGGAGAGGATCTTGCATTCTTTGGACGTACACAGGCAGCTTCGCTTTTACCTGGACAGAACCAAGGATATCAGGAAAACAGAACTGCTTGTTTCTTATGCAGCAAATTCCCAAGGCAAAGCTATTTCAAAACAGACCATTTCTAAATGGATTGCTCATGGAATCAGATTTTGTTACTCTCATCATGGAAAGCAAATCCCAGGAAAAATTAGGACTCACTCTACCAGAGCTGCTGCTACTTCAACTGCCTTTCTCAGGGGAGTCCCTACCAAAGATATTTTGGAAGCTGCAACTTGGAGTTCAGTGCATACTTTCTCTAAGCACTATAATCTCCCTCTTTATTCTAAGTCTAGGGCAGGCTTTGCTTCTGCAGTCTTGCAAGGCCTTCGAGCCATCCCTTCTACTGTATAACGACCACCCTTTATCTCAGCTTTGGGATTCAACCCTACAGTGATGACTGCAACAGTGAAACACAATGAACATAGTACAGTTGTGTACACTTACCATAAATGTAGATGTTCAAGTGTCTTCACTGTTGCAGTCTGGGTTACCCACCCTCCTGTCCCCTCTTATACTTTTATTGGTGTGGTTCCCTGCTTCACCCTTATTCTGAGGTGTATTTGCTACAGGGTATGGGGTTTGTTGTATGTTACTTTTTTGTTTTACTTTTAGCCTTTACTTTTGGGCACCTGACATCTGGGGCAAGAAAAACTGGAGAACATGGTGTCAGCTGGGAGCTTTGTACCCCTGGTGCACTGACGTCAGGGAGGGTGAGTACACAGCCGATGCCGGACCCAGACTTTGGGATTCTGGCTGACCGAGGGCTGCCTGCCGGCAGGAAGAACCCTACAGTGATGATTGCAACAGTGAAGACACTCTAACATCTACATTTATGGTAAGTGTACACAACTGTACTTTCCGCTGCAGACGTTTTGCTGAGAGCTCTCTCTCTGTGCTCTTTTAGCAAACTTGCACTGAACGTGCTTCTGATTTGAAATCCTGTAGCTGGGAAACTTTTTGGTCATCAAAAAAATCCAAATTTTTGAAAAATAAAATCCTGTATGGCTTCAGTATATTCATTCCTGTTATCTAAAGAGGGAATTGATAAAACCACCTTTGAAAATGTACTGAAGCTGGTGGTAGTTATTTAATATGACTGTGAGGAATGACTTGCCATACGCCACCATTTTCTCAAGGTTTATTAGCATCTCTTTGACCACACTACCTAAATAATCAGGTCACTAAGTAATTGTAAGAAAACTGAATAGTACCATAGCTTATAAGTAATCTTGTTTGGACATAATCAGGTAAAGTAATAAGTGAATAGAAGAAAATGATAAATGCTGGTAGGTTGACAGTGCTAATAATAATTGAAGAGCATGAATTACCTACATGCTCAAACCACCTTTTTAATTATTGAGAACTGGCTTGTCCTTATATTCAATATACGCTAGTGAAAAGGAAAATGGGGGTCTGCAGTGGAAAATAAAGGCAGATTGACCCATAACAGTTTGGGGAGAGGTAATCTCCTTCACAGCTATCAGATTTGAGTGTGCAACTGTAGGAGGTGTTACTTAATAATGCATCACTCGGTTGGTCTTCGGTAACCTTAACAGACGTGCTAGGCATTGCTGTCTTTTTCTTAGGAGTTGAATAACGAGCTGAAGCAATCCGAGTTTATGTATTCTGCAGCAGACATTCTAGATACTAAAGTCAGACATAGATGATTTAGCTCAATTTGTATAACTTAATATTTATTATAATTTATATAATTTCTCCTATTGTGCATTATATTACCAGCCAGGAGTCAGCGCATATGTAATAGGAAAATTATTTTATAAAAGAGTGACATCAACTACAGATAAAGGGGAATGCCAGTATTACACAGTTAACTTTTATTACTCATAAATTGTATGGATTTTCAGAACTTGGTCACCAAGTTAAATCAAAATATTGCCATTAAAGATGGAACATTTAAAAAATTATATCACAAATTTCAAAGGAATCTGATAATGAGGAACCCATCCGACCAGAAAACAACATCCTACGCTCATAAGTAAGCAGCCTTAGAATATACATGGAGAAGAGAGTCCAGATATTTGTCTTTTATTTTTGATCTGTTCCTCATAAAGTTTGTGGGTTTCTGACAAATATTGAGGATTGGAATCACTAAATAATGGCAGACCTTTGAGATTCAAGCTTCCTAAAGGAATGTGTTCATATACGGAAAATGTTCACTCATAGAGGTTACCCAGAAACCTTTCTTGACCCTATAGTTCAGGAGGTAATGGACAAAGTGTGGTGCATTCATTAATATTAAATCCTTCAGATGAGATGTCTGTACTTTAGATGATACATTAAACTGAGGTCACATTTGCCTGAGTTGGTGATAACTTGAGTGGATGAAAAAGATCCCACAACACTTGTTAAAAATAATTAAGAAAGTTCCCCAGTATACTAGACAAATTTATGTTGGTCAGTATGACTACCCCTTCAGTTCTCCCCTGAAGAGGCCTCTGGCTTAGTCTGACTTGTCCAGTCAACAAAAGGTAAATACATTTAATATTTAACTGAACATGCAATTTTTTTTAAATATGGCATAAAGTCTTGGATTCTATGAGCAGCTAGTGTCTGCTGAAATGCTGTTCAACAATGTAAGTGGGGTCTGCCCCTGACTCTAGCCTTGGTTTGTGTGGTGCATGCTTGTCACTTCTGTCATAACTGGAGCCTGGGATTACCCCTGCATAACCAATAAGGGCCACAGTAAAGAGAGCCTTGCTACCTCCCTCCCCCACATTGCATGACCCACCATTGCCCACTCAATCCCAACCTTCTTGCCAGAAGTTTCCAGTGCCAGAACAATTCTGAAGTATAGCCACCTGAGCCTTAGAGATGGCTTTCACTCAACACTATGAGGTCACAGAATGACTGTTTAACAATTGCATCACTCATCAAATCATGGTTCTCCAAAATGCTGCATCACTGGAACTGATCTGGCAATTTGTAGATGGGTTTGAATAACTGAATTATTTTTGGAGAATTTCCCTTTCATTGAATTGGAAGATCCACTTGCCCATTATGAAATCCATATTTTTGTATTTTTATCTTCTTTAAAGTTGCATTTCATGTGCAGGCGATTGCCAAAAGTTCATACTCCAAAACCTCATTAAAAGGCTGCTGTTATAATCCATATTAATGCTAACAGAAAATCCCCACGTACTCTGAATATTTTAAGTGTCAATTACTCATTCATGTAGGAGTTTGAAGTATTACGTGGATAGTCTGCACTGTATGGGATACAAAGACAGTGCTACCATTTTAACACATTATATGAGTAGATTGATCAATGGATAAACATATATATTTCAAAGAATGAAGTTACATTTTGATAGGGGATTTGGAAGAATGAGAGGTCAGATGGCAGTTAAAATTACAAACATCACAACACAGAGGAATTAATGAGCACAGCTCCTTGCAGCCCATATTAAATAAGAAAGCAAACTCTTATTAAAGTTGTTTTTATAACTATGGTAAGGTTGATTTTAAATGAGATAGGTGCATTTGATTTTTTCTATACGTTTATTCAAGTTTTATTTGCTTTTAAGTGGAGCATACACATTTTTAACTTTTTTCTGTTCTGTATTACTGTCACTTTAAATTATTTTTAATTAGTGGTGGATTACTAAATATATAAATAGGTTTTGAGACAATTAGATGCAAATTCTGATGAAGCCCTTGGTTGATAAGGACAAAAGCGCTCAATCTGTGCATTTATTTTTTATTAAACATAATTTAATTAATCCAAGAGTCTGACTCGAAGCATTTTTTTATTTTTATTTGTAGAGGATTTGGTTCTTTATTTTAGTGTATTTATATATTTTGATAGACAGCAACCTGATATTTTTCTGTAGTGTTCCATCTAAACTTTTGGGGACACATTAAAACATGTTGATTGTTGAATTGGTTGACTCTGAAAATGCCCATGGATAGAGGGGAGTGTGTGTGTGTGTGTGTGTGTGTGTGTGTGTGTGTACGCGCACTGTGACTGATGGGTATCCTATCAAATTCTCTCTGTCATATACACTTGGGTATCTGCATATTTTCTGGTTTACAGCAATCCTGAGTAGGATAAATTGATACTGTAAAATGAATGAAATAATGTTAATCTAACATTAAGTAGAGATGAGTTGTTTGAATTCACGCCTGTATTCTTCAAAATGCTGCTTAGTTTAGATTAATTGGCATCACAGAACCTGTAATATTCAGATCAGTCATTATGAATACCTTTTAAAGCAATAATGCAATGTGCTCTGAAAGAATGATAAAGTTGCATTGTAGCATTTATGGAATTATAAAGAAAATAATGCCTGATGGAGCTCTCAGGAAAAACACATTAAATAGACAATATTATAAAATACAACAACACCGAATGCTTCAGGGGGAGAAATAATTTATTCTCTCTGCTATACTTCACTCTCATTCTGTTAATTTATATTCCATGGGTTTTGCACTCCAGTATTTTTCTGACTATAGCTTCATAGTAAAAATTCACCTAACTTTGTCAGTTATTGTCATTTCATGTTCTCTTCATTTTGTATATCAGGGCCATAATTCTATTTCAGCACAAGAATCATGTCCAGGCCATTTTGCCTCTAATGTAAATAAGGGAAAGGGTGACAGCTGGATATGATTGTAGAACTGAAAGTCTCTGCAGTCATCAACAAAGATCACTATAACATTCTTGTCTAGTGATCGCTGGCATGTATCTTTTTGTAACTTTGACTTGTGAAAGCTATGAGTGAGTGTACAAATCCCTAATGAATATCGTTGCTCTGTACGAGTTGCAGAAAGAACATCAATTCATTTCTGAAGTCATGCAGTACTTTAGTTCACCTACGTGGCACTTATTATGTTCAGTCTTTTGCTCCAGTCTTGTTCAAGTTGTATAATGATCCCTTGCCATGGAATAAAAAAAGTTGAGAATAAGCCCAAAAGCATAATTAATTCCCCTGAAGTGCCATGTCTTTTGCATTTCAGTCAGACAGATTTTGCTCTTCTGACATGAGTAGCCTCAGTAAAATGTAATTCATCTTTAAGAAGATGACATGCTTAGTTTAAATGCCATACTACATCTGTTCTCCAGTCTAAAGAATAATTATGTTTATTGGATATAAAACACAAATGCATGCATCGACGGGCATTTTATTGCACACATTATGAAGCATACACATATCCCTCTCATGCAATGGTTATTTGTGAAAAAGACGGGTATTGTTGACCCCTTGTCTCTAATGCTAAGAAAACACATTAGAATGGAAATAGACTGAAGATAAGAAATACTCTATATACTATAGTAGTAATATAGTGTATAGTAGTAGTCTACTTATAGCTGCATTGAACTACATGGAGTGTTACAATGTTACTATCCCTCACTAGTCAGGAGGAAGAAGACTTTATTAAATGTCTTTTTGATATAAAAATGGTTCTCAGCTAGACCGTCTTCTGCGTGGAGACATGCGTGAATGGGGGTATCTTCGTTGAAGGTTGTGCTTCAGGCCTGGCAAGCCAGTACGTAAAAATCAACTGTCCATCATTAGCAGACTGGAGTTCCGCTGTGGCGACCCCTAACCGGGAAAAGTCGAAAGACACAAACAAAGTGAAGTCTGAGTGCCTCTCCATGTTTTGAGCTCTGCTCTTAAGCACAGCATAACATAAACAGCAGCATGAAGTTCAAATAGTTTTAAAAGTAGTAAATCACTTTGGGTCGATTGTTTTTTGTGCATTGTAAAAAAAAAAAAAAAAAAAAAAGTTTTACAGCTATCAAAGCTGTTACAGAATCAGATGTATGTCTTTTCTGACTGCTGTATGTGAAGCAGTGCTAAGCATATTGGAGCTGTCAAAGCCATTAAACATTTAATGTCCCTACACTATTTTTCTTAATTTTCTCAATCACTCTTAACGTTAATCAAATATCCATGAATTACAAAAGCTTGTGTTGCAAGACATTGGACAGTCCTGCACTTCTCTTTCTGTCTGTAACTCATAATACATTGAGCAGCCATAGCTTAAGATACTGCAAAGAATAATGGCAAAATCTCTTCAATCATCACCCAGTAATTACATGCTCTCTAAATGGATGTGACGATTCGCCTGTGAAAGGTTTGTTTTACTCCTCTCTCAAGGTGAATTTCTTCTCCTCCATTTCTTCAGCATATGTCAGCTTGGTTATCAGTGGTATAATCAATACCTTTGTTAAACCTAGATATTCAGTTTAACCAGTATAATGAACTTTGTCCTGTACTCAAATATTATGAATATTTAAGATTTTTCTCTCAAAGCTATGTCTAAAACTGATTGTGATATTACATACATAGTAAACAAATTTGTAGTGTAAATTTAATTTTATTTAGTGTTAAGTTAAGTGAATTGATGTGTCTAGGGCCTTCTTTAGCTATGAAAAGCTAGCCTTGGACACCAGTGAACCCTGTGGTAGATGGGGGGGGGGGGGCATGGCCTGGGAATAGACCCCAACCACAGCAAGTTATCTTATTGATACATTGTTGCATGTTGGTCAAACCAACAAAAGCTAGTACAGCAATCGTGTGTACTTAATGAACAAAGTGGGTAATAACTCATCTCCTTTACAATTCAAAGATATCTCTGTTTATAGTAATGATGTTTTGTCAAGTAACAGACTTCACAGTTTCATTAAATATTTTACCATTAACAGTGTCCTTGGCTTAATTAAATCCT
Organism: Protopterus annectens; assembly: GCF_019279795.1. Taxonomy (NCBI): domain Eukaryota; kingdom Metazoa; phylum Chordata; order Ceratodontiformes; family Protopteridae; genus Protopterus; species Protopterus annectens. The sequence continues at coordinate 315,729,913 of NC_056749.1, read as the reverse complement.
GCTGGTGGGCATTCCCTCCTCTAAAACTAAAATCATAACCAGCTTACAGTACCCATGACTGCAGGGGGCCCCTTAATTATTTTTCACTGTGTAGGGGCTCCACAAATGCTACTGTTTTAGGGACGAAATAAGGAAGAAAAGAGGTTATTAATTTCCAATCACATGCTTTATTCCAAACAAGGTTCTAAAATGACTCTGCTCAGAAAAAGGCTGATAATCATAGAATGAATGTTAACAAGGCAAGTGTAGAAATCAACAGTTAGAGAGACTAATTTCACTTCTTGTCTTGGACTTTAACAACAGCTTGTACTCCCAATACACAGGTGTGTGTGTGTGTGTGTTTTTTTTCTGGGGAGGTTATAAATACTGATAGGGCACCAGAAACTGTTAACTCTCAGCTTCCTTGCTCAAGAATTTCACTCTTGAACAAAGCCACAACTAATAAAGAATAAAAGTTCAAAATCAGGAACACTTTTTTAAACATTACACAGATTCACTTAAAAATTAATAGAATAACACATTTTGCATCAACGTGCATTTTTTGCACAATAAGTATGAAACTCTGATGTCTGGATTTATTGATTGTAATCATGCATGATTTACCAGCAAATCGAGCTTTTTATGAGGGGACAGAGCAAAATTATGAGACTATCTTAGACAATGACACTCCTCAATGAGGTAAATAAAAGTGACTTAACCCTGCTGATGTCTGACTGCTAAACTACAGTCACTTATCTGGTGTGACAGTATATCGGTGTTGCACAGTGTATTGCTAGTTGCTGAAATCTATGTAAAAACCAGTATTGCTATGGGTGTGTGTGTGTGTGTGTGTGTGTGTGTGTGTGTGTGTGTTGTAGTATAATAACAAGCTAGTAATTTCTTTCACTTTCTAGCACAGACATCATCAGTATTGTGATTATGCTTGTGTGTGTGTAGGGGTCGTGGGTGTGAGACAATGCTGCAGTCCTATAGGCAGAGTTGTAATATATTGCTGCTGTAACAAAATACCAGTCACTGTGATATTGGCCAACATGAAGTTGTACACAGTTCTGTCATAATGTATAAGCATATTAGCTACAGTTTAATCTGTATGTACTACTACTAAAACTCTGCAGAATGAAATAAAAGATTGCATAGGAAAGGGTGGCAGTAACAGGGCGATGGCTAGACTGGAAGTGTAAGAGGGGGCCCCCAGCTTGACACTTGCTGAGGTCAACCAAAATGCTTAAACCGGCCCTGCAGCTATGACTCATAAGTGACATTTATGGGTAGACTCAGTACACACTGACACTGCATGTCTTTTTTGTACAGTGGAAGGAAACTGGATTACTTGGACAAAACCTCCAAAGGCACATTGAAAGCAAGTAAAATGCTTTCTACACATCATAGAAATATACTAATATAAGGAAACCCTCATGCCCTAGTAACTACAATTTAGAGTTAGAATGAATCAGTGCTCGGCAGTTTCACACTGCCTTTGTCAAGTGCTTTCTTCTGTCTGCCTAAACAGCTGTTATGACATCACAGACATAAGGTTGGGCTAAAGAAGTGGCTACCATCATTGCAAGTTCAGGGTTGTAAATGGCAGAAACTGATGGGTGTGGTACCTTCAGCTTCAGACAGTAAATGCAGTATCAGCATTCATAAGTGAATTATGATTTTGTATTTGTGGTGACTGCTGAAGTGCTCTTTGAATGGTACTTTACCAGTAGGAAGCATTATTTTTACAGTTTCATTGCTTTTTTGATCTTCAGTTCTGAGAGAAAATGTATTTTATTTTGCTTATTGAGTAAAGGATGAGGGGCACTTCAAGTTGGAGAACTGCACAGGATGACAGCCTACCTAGAATTTTGAGTGGTCCAACTCTACCACTGTCTTATAAAGCCCATTCTGTGACTCCTCATTTTGAGAAGTGACATTCTTAGGTTTAGCATTCACCATGCAGATACCAGATTGTCCCCATGTCCCATCTCTCAAATCAGTCTTTTCAATATCAGTGTCACCATTACAGTCCTCCTTGTCACCAAGTAATGTGGTACACACAAGCTGAACTCTCTTATCTTCCATTCTCTAATCTATAAAACCCAAACTTTCTAACACTGTCATAATACCCCATGCTTCCATTCCTTTTTACATCCATTCTTAATTTCTCTAGAACTGCATTAACTATTTTTGTTTCCTTTCCTAATAATTTCAGCATTAACCCTTCAGTTGAACCTGTCACTGGTCTTTCATATCACTCATCTTAGTTTAATTAAGCTGTGAGTAAGTACTATGGCTTCCATTTACAGCTTATTTTCGCACCATTGAGTCTATGTAACATATCCTTACAAGAATTCCCTGTAAAAGAGTGGAATCTGTCATTGCAGAAGTCATAATTACACCGGAAACCTACAAATACCTTGAGCCAAACCAGTTTGCCTTTGTGAAATGTTAATTCTGCATTCTCTCTTAGTTTGATTTTTGTAATGTTAATTCTGCATTCTCTCTTAGTTTGATTTTTGTAATGTTAATTCTGCATTCTCTCTTAGTTTGATTTTTGTAATGTTAATTCTGCATTCTCTTTTCATTTTATTTTTGTAATGTTAATTCTGCATTCTCTTTTCATTTTATTTTTGTAATGTTAATTCTGCATTCTCTCTGTTTGATTTTTGTGTTCCACTAGTGTCCCAGTTAATTTAAGCATGCCCAAGCTAAGTTTATGTAAGTAACTTTGTCTTACAAGTTACTGCTTTTTAATGACTTTAATCTGTACCATATGCTGTTTTGTTTCCCAATGCGTCTTTGAGTCCTTGTTCTGCATGACGTTTCCTTTTTCATAAGTAATTCACTTTATCTTCATTTCTTATCCAGACAGAATAATGTTCAGTACATTGGATCTCCAGCTGGGAGAGCTCCAGTTAACATGCTTAGATAGCAGCCATATTGGAAGTCACATACTCTGGTATTGTTGAGAAACACACTCAAATATCATCTTTGTACATCTTCTTGAATAGCTAACTGACTCAAAGCCAGAACACATGAGTTAGGGTTGGTGGTTCACTTTATTTAAAATGTTCATCACCAGTAGTGCCCCACAGAGCTTCATATTAGATATCCCCTTGTTTTGCATATCATTTTCTGATATCCAAGGTGAAGTTGAGGGTGTCTTACTAATTTTGCAAATGATGACAAGCTCCGCCTGATACCAGTGTCCTGAATGAATGCCTAATGCATGCAGTTTACTGGTATCAAGACAATGGAGTCAAATTCAAGGAAAAAAATGCATTACTCTCTAGGAAGTGAGAACAACCCTCTACCTAAAAATAAATTATGCCTTCTTTAACGAGCTAGGCATATTTTCAAAGTCAAAGTGAACGTTATTGTCATTTAGGATTACACAAGTACAGCCTAAATGAAATTCCGAGTATCAACTCACCAGATAGTACAAAGGAAGCAAGGCTAACAAGAACAACAGTATAACATTCCAGTTTTAAAAAGATGGTCAATACAATATCCACAATAAACCAATAATAAAAACACACAAACCCCCCAGACAATCATAAGAAGAATACTGTACATAGCAGCATGACAATGTAGGATTGCACATGTTAGGGATGTCCTCCTTTGTTCATCTGCATCAGAAAAAACATAATGCTATCTCAAAGAATAAAAAAAGATATTCGAACAATGAACTGTGTTTTGACAATTTTGTATAATCCATAAGTCTGAAATAATTTTACTTAACCCAAATAATTACTATAATACATTGTCCAGGTCTGCTATTACTACCTATTAAGTCATGTAATATTATATAATGATCCATTTAGCACAAATGCATCCAGCCAGCCTACTCAGCTTGTAAAACACCGTCTCCTAACCAAAATATGTCTTCTTCTCCAGTAAACTTTTGTTAAATAAACTCTGCTTGACATACAAGGATATAAATGATCTGGTCCTGCTAAACCTCTCTTGTATATTTTCCAAATATGTAATATTAGCAGAAACCACTCCATGGACCTCAGTCTACAGTAACACATTGACAGAATCTGTTATTGGGATATTTACATTTTCCAGCTTATCTTAGCAGTAGAATAAGCTCCCAAAATATCATAGCATATCATTGCTGGAGCCTTCCTGTGTCCTGACAGAGTGCTCTTCAAACTATCTGGAGATATACAGAGCTGAGTATATTTTTCTGGCACTTCAGAGTTGTGTACTGGTAATTGTTGTTTGTCTAATTTTATATCATTGCTGGCTGACTTCAGAGTTGTGCACTGTTATTTTTGCTTCACTGTATAGTTTTTCAGATCTCTGCTGAAGGTGTTGGTTTCCCCATACCCACCCTCCCTATTCCTGTGTTGTATAAATTTGGAGGCTTTTGCAGTTGCCCGCCCCCACTGTAGATTTGATCTGGGACACTCCTCGCAGTTCCATCTCTTTACCTCATTCTACCTAACAGACTCCTTCTACATTTGTTTTTAGTCATTTTTAATTTAATTGCATTTTTTAAACTGTTTGGTCTAACATTGCTACATACTCAAGTGTGTTAGGTTGTACTGCATTTGAATTGTTTTGACTGCTGTTTTAGCTACTTTTCTGTATATATATATATATATATATATATATATATATATATATATATATATATATATATACACTTTCCTGTAACTAGTGTAGTCAAGATTCAGATATGCTGTATCCAGGACTGTATGTAAGCTTCTGAGCCCCCCAAACTTTCTGTGTTGGAGGGAAGCCTCTAGCTTATCAGTGGGAGTGGTAAGCACTAGGTAACCTATCTACCACATAAGGAGTGGTTCTGGCCCAGAAATTGTAGTTATTGACCATTTGGGCAGTTTTTCCATCTCTCTCAACTTTCTGATTTAAAAGCCCACATTTGCACTTGTTTCCCCCCTTTCCTGTAACTGGTTTAGTCCAGATACAGATTCTTAGTTTTAGCACTTGAATTTGCTTATTCATGATCAGCACTTGTTCAGAACTTGTAAGCACTAAATAACCTACAGCACTCAACCTTCCTCATTACCTAGAGGAAAACAGTTTTGCTACTTACTTTCCCCACTTGCTTAGAGAAAAACAGCTCTTGTACTCACTTTCCTCACTTATCTAGAGGAAAATAGTTTTTTTATTCAGGCATGTCCAAGGGTCAGCTCCCAGTGTTCTCTCCTGTCTATCTGATGAATCTGGGCATCTTAGGGCAATGTAGAAATTGTTTCATGTAAACAGACAACCCACTCCTCCTACCACCCAACACTACAACCTGTGAGAGATGCACTTATCTAGCTAAACTGGAGGTAAATCTCTCTCCAGTCAAGACTGAACTTGACAGTCAAGAGGAGAAGGTAAACACTTGCACCACACCACACTCATCACATAGTCTCACTAAATATACACCACCAAAATCCACACATAGAAACACAAAAACATTTGTGGAGGCTCTCAATAATAATCTGCTCAAGCAACAGAGACCTACAAAGCAGAAATGCAGGCAACCTCCACCCCCCAACACAACCCAAATGACACACAGCCCGCAGACTGTGTGCCACTCAACCACAGCCAATAAGGCAAAACAACGTACCCAACACACTAGTCATAGGTTACTCTATAGTCAGGCACACTGATGTCCCACTCACCAGGCTAAACAAGGAGAAGGTTACTGTCAGCTGCCTGTCGGGTGCCAGGATCTGCCACATAACCCATGCACTCAGGTCACTCCACAACAAGTACAGATATGATTCTGTCATTGTCCATGTTGGTGTGAATGAACTGAGATGTACCTCCCTGGACTACATGAAAAGAGACATGGAAGAGCTGTCTGATCTTGTAGCCCAGGCAGGTATGACCCTAGCCCTGAGTAGCATTCTGCCATCACTCAGAATGATGCCACAGTATGAGGACAAAATGTTTGACTTCAGCAATTGGCTAAGCTTCTGGTGCCATTCTAAAGGGATCCAGTATCTGTCTGCCTGGGATGACATGGTCGACAAACCATGATGCTTTGCCAGAGATGGCCTGCACCTGTCACCTCTGGGATTCCAGATACTAGCTAAGGTTCTGGCCACCCCTATAGTGCCTTTTTTAGGCAAGGTTCAAATGACAAATTCACCACCATAACAGGAACAGGCAAGCAAAAACTGAGGGGGATGCTACTCAATGCTAGAAGTCTAAATCTCAAAATGCACTCACTCGAGGCACTCCTTAAAATGGAGAACATTGATATCTGTGCAGTGACTGAGACCTGGTTAAAGGCTCCAGAGAGCACTCCTGCACTAACAGGCTATAACTCATACCATACTTTTCGGCCATGTAACCTGGACCGGAACACCAAAGGCGGAGGTGTGTCCATATTCATTAAGGATATCCACACCTCCAGGCTAGTTGCTCAGCATAATACAGCCGAAGTTATCCAAGTGCAACTAACTCTGGGCAAAACTGCAATCCAAATTGTAGCTTGCTACAGATCACCCACCATGCCCCAGGATTCCCACTCCTCTTTTCTTGATGTACTAGAAAATATTAGGCTTCAACCAAACACCCTAATAATGGGCGATTTCAACTACCTCACCATTAACTGGGAAAACTACTCATGTACCAACTCCTTCACTCAACGCTTTCTGGAATTCATAAACTCCAATGCCCTGGATCAACTTATCCACACCCCCACCAGGAGCAACAATATCCTAGATATAGTCATTACCAACATGAGTGACCGGTGTTCCACACCTGAAGTCAACGCCTCATTGGTCTGATCCAACCATAAGCTAATTACCCTAGATATCCACATCCTGCCCCCACCCCCCCATTAAGATAACCATGGTAAACAATTTCTCCAAAGAGAACTTCATGCTTCTTAAGACAGAAGTGGTGAACTTCATGACACCCATACAGATGGACAAGACAGTTACGACTACTGAATCCTACACAATTCCACTTTATAAGCACTTACATGAGTGCATGGATCGTGCTATCCCAAACAAAACCAAGATGCTATCCTCCAAAAAAAGGAAGCCAATCTGGTGGTCCCCTGCCATAAACAAACTGTGCAACAGAAGGAAGAAACTGTTGCAAAAGAGAATAAAATCCCATGAGTGGAGGAGCTCCCTGGTCAGCCTCAGTAAGAAGCTGCGATCCCTGATAAAATCCTCCAAAGCTAGTTATGAAAACAAAATCGCCACTGATTCTAGACAACCACAAAGCATTCTATAGCTATGTCAAGAATCTCAATGGCAATACTCGGATCTGCTCTGAGTTGCAGCACAATGGCACTAAATATACAGACCCAAATGATATTGCCAACATCCTGGCAGATGGGTTCAGTGCTAACTTTACCCCCCTCTCACCCCCTAAAAGAGCCCATCTCTATACCAGAAGAATGCAAAGTTCCTGTAATCATGGCTGCACAGGTAAAAACCATACTCTCCAAAGCCAAGAACACAGCATCCATGGGACCAGACAACATCCCAGGCTGTGTTCTACATGAACTACAGAATGAACTGACAGCCCACCTAAGTACTATGTTCAATAATAGCCTCACCTCAGGCTTTGTGCCTGCTGAATGGCACACAGCAACGGTTATCCCACTCCACAAGGGGGGAGCCACCATGGACCCCGGGAACTACCGCCCCATTAGCCTGACGAGCCTGGTCTGCAAGGCCATGGAACGTATCATCATGGAACTTATAAACAAAGACATTGGTAATCTCCAAAATCTGGACCCCACCCAGTTCGGGTTTGTAAAAGGCAGATCATGTCTCCTAAACCTGATGGACTTCTTTGAAGCAGTCACCAAAGCAGTAGACAAGGGTAAGGTGGTTCACACAGCCTATCTAGATCTTGCCAAGGCTTTCAACACAATCCCCCACTCTGGAATTATAGATAAACTCACTAAAGTAAGTATAAATCCCTATGTCGCAAGATGGGTTGCTAACTGGCTCAATGACAGAACCCACACTGTGAAAGTAGCAGACTCCAAATCGGACTTCAGACCAGTGACAAGTGGAGTACCACGGGGTTCAGTTCTGGGTCCTCTCCTGTTAGCCTGTACTTCAGCGAAGTAGATACCAAACACAGAAGTTCTTTGGCTAACGAAGTTCGCAGATAATTGCAAACTAGGAGCCATAATCGAAACTCCTAATGATGTGGACATCCTACAAAAGGGCCTCACTGAGACAGATGCCTGGTGTCAAAGCCATGGCCTCAAGCTCAGTGCCAAAAAGTGCATTGTCATCCCCTTTGGTAAAAACTCTGTACCCTTGAACTACAACATAGGTGGTAGTATACTTAACATGAAAAATGTGATGAGACCTTGGGACACAGGTGGACAGTAGTCTCTCCTTTGATAATCACATCACCACAGTAGCCAGGAAATCCTTTTATGTGGCACACCTCATCACAAAAGGTTTCTTATCCAGAAAAAAAGAGGTCATTGTTCCTCTCTACTCATCACTCATTAGACCCATTATAGAGTACAACGCCCCTTTTGGTATGTACCTCACAAGACATCTTCAACAACTGGAAAGGCCGCAGAAATACCTCACAAAGAGGATTACTGGCCTCAGACAGATGCCCTACGCAGACCGTCTCAAAAAACTCCAGCTTTACTCAGTCGCATATCACCTACTCAGAGGTGATCTCTGCCTAACATACAAAGCTATGTCAAACCCAGAGCTGTTAGACATGCTCCAATTAAAGAAATCTCAATCCCTCCAAGCTACACACTCTAGAGACCTAAACCTTGTCACCACAATAAACAGAACATGCTGGAGGGATAGATTCCTGTCCCAGAGACTTCCCTTACTCTAGAATAAACTACCTATCTATATCAAACAAAGGTCGTCATTAGCACTCTTCAAGAAAAATCTTGATGATTGGATGGGAAATAGGAAATTCACCCCGGGGATCACCTTTGTGACTCTGCTGGACAGTGGCACTGGAAAATAATTTTCTTGGGTGGCAAAAGCCAGGGTACCTTTTTGGCTGGGCTTGTATAGACCCCAGGGCTGATAGCCTAGTACCTACCTATAAAAACTACTTCTCTGTCAGCCTTGATGACTGGATGGGGATCTTTACATTCATTCATTGCCTGTTTTCGTATGCCCTTATAACTAGAGCAAGCAGTGCTCACTGTGGTGGCTAAGCTCCAGATAGCATATTGGAATGATTGTCTTGTAAATACTTATGAACCTATATGCTATTTGTTGTTTTCCCCACTCCAAAATTTCATAGCCTTGTACATTCTTCATTCAGGTGGTCACTTCTCTGGTACGTGAACAAAAACCTTTGTTTTAGTGGTAATCATTTCTATTAAGTGTTACTACTACTAAGTACTCCAGACTAGCATTAGTAACCAGTTACTAATAGTAACATAATAGGCTATTATTCAACATAAAGCCATCTTCTATAACTACAGCATTTTGTATCTTCATATTGTGAGCTGTTTTTCCTTTCCCAATCCAGTTTGAAATTCATAGCAGAATACTAACCAGGATGATCCAGCATTCATCCATGTGACACTCTACTATATATTTACTTTTATGCTGATAATTCGGTCTCCTATTAGCTACTCTCTACTTCTAATACAAAGGAAGACCATTATCTGAAACTCTTCACCCTTAAAATTCTCCTGCAAGCCACTTTTGTAAGACAGCATTACAGCCTTTTCTCAAGTCCAGAGGTGCCACATTAACTTAATTTTTACTTCGTGTTTAGTGGTGACTCAGTTGTAAAATTGAATCCAGTTAGGTTGTTACGACTTTGCACAAGGCTATAAGAAGGAAGCAAAATGAGAATGTCAACATGGCTGCATAGAAATGGGCGATTAGGAATTGCGTCAAATACTAGAGCATATAAGATATAGAGAGGAGAGATAGTTAGGTATTCCAGACTGCCTAATGAAGTAATGAAGGCTTTCTGTAGAACAGAGGTCAAGACAGACATGACAAGGGAAGGGGGATTAAAATGGGTGGTACTTTCACACATGGAGAAAGTATAAAATGCAGAGAACTATAGGGCTGCTAGCTTGTGTGTGACAGGGAATGTCATGGTGATAATACTGAGCGGAAGGCTAATAGCATTTCTAGAGGACAACAGTCTCCAATATAGCAACCAACATGACTTCATGGCCAGAAGTAATTGTCATAAAGACTTGATCAATTTCTATGATTGCTTACGTGAGAAACTGCTAGGGAATTACTAGCAGAAGCATGGCCTTTGACTTGGCTCCACAGAGGTGGCAATCAGAAAACTGGAGGTATTTGAGGTAGGACTAACAGGGAAGAACTAGAGGTTGTAGGTTATGCCACAGATGTTTGCAGAAAGATCATAATGGCAGGAATTAGGTAAGTGAATAGTGAAATAATGCAGGAGGAATCTCCTGGTTGCAATACACTTCAGTGTTTACTACAGACATGTCTGAGGGAATAAAGAACAGGATTGACCTTTTCACAAATGATAGAAAATTAAGCAGTAGATGATGGGACCAATGGTCTAATTAAATATTTTGAAAGCCTGACTGCAAAACTGTGTTAGTGTTTTGTACAGACAAATGCAAACTGAACTTGAGTGAAAGGAAAGCTTTTATGAATTACGAGTTGATGAGTGCAGCTAAATATATAAGAATACATCTAAGTGCAATATTTTATCTGCATCTTGTCCTTTAGTCTGAAGAAGGATACATCAGATATATCACACATATCTATCAAACTATCTACTGTTTGTTTAATTTTATTTTGTTTATGTGAATGTTGTTTAAGCATTTGAAGTCTTGTAAATTGATTTAGATGTTAACAGCTTGGCTTCCTTCTAACAGCGTTATTCAAATGCATTTGGTACAAGAGTTCCCTTGACCAAAGGGACTGTAAGTGATCGACTTTGCTTCCATGTGATCAGACCTGTGTCCATATATTCTGGACTCTGGGGTGTAGAGAGATGCTGCACTGATCACCATTTGATGATGAGTCAGTCCTGATGACAGTGTAGCAGCCAGGCAATTGCAAGAAATCAATGTGTAGTGAGGGATGTTGTGGAAAGGATTAAACAATACTTGTCTGTGAGGTGATTTCAATTCATATCTCCTCAAGAACTTTGTTCATATATCCCAGAGAGGGTAATATCATTGACACTGATCACAAATGATGACCTTGTTCATCATTGAAAGGATTTGCAAAATTCAGTGACCATATCTTTCTCAGGTGATTCAATATCAGAAGCAGGTGGTAGAATTAATCATTTTTGCTGTCGCATGTCTGCAGTGTAAGCAGAAATGCTGAATCAGAGTATTTCTGCCCTTATGGTGACCATCTTGTTTTAATGCACACACACCCACCTGTTTTTCTGTAAATGTATATATCTGTGTGTGTAATAAATTTTATATATATATATATATATATATATATATATATATATATATATATATATATATATATATATATAATATATATATATATATCCAAAATATTCCTGACCACCTTACTAATATCTGTTGAGCCTAACCCTGCCCCCACCAAGACAAATGTAACCCTGCAACTTGCCTTTGAAAAACCCTTTCCATGCCATTGCTACTATTTACACAAATTGTCTGAATTTGTTGTCCAGTTTTGGTGACTGAATCTCAAAAAGGAAATGTGTTAGTTTGTGTTTTTGGTAAGTATTTTGACTTTTTCTTTTTAAAATGCTGCCACTGCTCTTTTGAGTGTTGATGTTTTTCCATTTTCATAAAATCAATGTATAATTCTATAAATATATATCCGTGTGTGTTTGTGTGTCCATAGATATGAATCAAGTCATCAAATCACTTGAGACCGAACATAATGATATATATTCAGTATATTAATGAGACAGCAGAATGCATTTCACATCAGAATGTTTCATCACAGTGCAATGTTACATGTGAGACAAAATTCTTGCCTTTAAATGTGGGGGTTATCAAACCGAGATTTTAAACACCTCTTCAAGCTGAAGTCGCACAGTATTTGATGCTGTACTCCCTAAACTTATTCTCCTTGCATGGGACACGGACCTACCTAGAAAAGGGAAATACTTGCCTCTCAATCCTTGTGTTGAGTGATGAAACAAGGTAGTTAACAGGTGTGTTGAGTTAAATTATGGTGTATTATCAACTGCCAAAGATAACCTCCCAGTGACCTAACAGCTCTGCATCCAGTGTGTCTTTATTTGAGGTTTTGTTTTGCTTCAGTATTTTATAAAAAAATATATATGATATATACAAATTATGTTTCCGCTGTCTACCTGTAAACATACTTAATTGTAAACACACACAGTTGCTTTGCTTATTTTTTTTAGTGGTGTTTGAATCTGAAATTCTTCCAGAATGTATTAATGTGCTGAGATTTCAATTACCCTTCATTTAAGTGTAAAGTGTGGACACGTATGTGTGTTTTGTTTTACTGTGAGAGGTATGTAATGAGCTCACTGAATACTTTAAAGATGTATGACAAATATCGTCCATAAGCAGTAAAACTGCAAAGATATGCTCCAAATCATGCCACTTTTTAGTTTATGATTACCATTCTTGCTTAAAATGCTCATACATATTTTATGAGTAAATACATCACTCAAAAATAATAAATGCTCATAACTTTCATTCAATGTCCATTATGATATATAATCTGGCAGTAGTTTTATTTTTTAAATAATCAATAGTCAAAATAAATTGCATTCTGTGTACTTTATAGCAAAATTTATCATGCACAATACTAAAATTATGAGTTTAATCAAAATAATGAAGTAGGAAAGCTGAGTTATTTGATTTGATATGAACCAGACTAATTTTATAAATAAACATTTTGAAGTCAGTACTAAGATTTTGATTTTAATTGTGTCTTCACTAAACAAGAGTTGATGAATTATTTATTGCATTCAATTATACTACAGTAGAACTGCCCTGACCAGTGTATTCTTCAGAATTCCCTAAAAGAATGGTTGCAAGTGCATGTAGAAGCACATCCGCAAATGTTTCACAAAATAACCCACACTGAATTAAGGAACCCAAGAATAATTCTGATTAATAAGTCAGTATTGCAGCTTACAACATAGCACCTGCTCAGACGAGCAAGTGATTTTGATGTATTATGGAAAAAAAAAAAAAAAAACATACGTAGCACATTCATGTTAGTTAAGTGCTCTGTGGAGTCCATCCCTTCACTATGTGTAAACCTTCCATAAGTCTGTCAGCCTGTCTTCTTAATGAGTGGGTGTGCCCACAGTGGGATATGGATGTTTGTCAGAACTGAAAGCTGCAGTGAGTATATTGTAGTAGAGTGCATGTGTGGTTCAGTTGTTTCACATATGGCTGCACAACATCAATAGTCTTATTTGTTTGGACTTGCTGATCAAGAGAAACCGATATGTAATTAGTGTGTTTCATGAATAAATAAAGGGTTTGCCCTAGCTCTACTCCATATAGGCCTGTTTCAGAATAGTTATGCCAGGGACCTTTACTTTATATGTAGATTTTAATCCGTCTTTTGTGTAATCACACATCAGTGAATATGTCTAAATTATATAAATGTTTTTGTTTTACTTGTAGAAATCACAAATGTAACCTGTTGGATTATATTTGCAATTAATTTTCTATGACTTTACTGGCAATTAATGGCAATACATTTTTTAGATGTTTTGTTTTGATCAAACCCATGAGCAATTATTCTTTATAAACTCCTATATTTGTGCGGTGTGGCCTGTGTTGTAGAATGCCCCTTATGCTGAAAATGTATGTGCGTTGAGAACTCTGTTGTACTGCTCTTCAGCTGCAAAGGTTGTTTAAGGGTGTAGATGAAGAATGGATCTAGTTATTGAGTAGAAAGTTAATGGGTTATTGTTGCATGTCTTAAAGTTTTATCATTAAGGCTAAGAGCATACAAGTGTTTGTGCTTTAAAGTTAGGGCTTTGGTGTAGGGGATAGCTTTAGTTTGTGTGTTTGTGCACACGTACACTGAAGTGTTTGTGTGCTTGGATTAGACTAAGGGCTAGATTAAGGGATAGATTCAGTGGTATGCACACTTGCTTTTCTGTGTATGGTTATCCAATCTGTCTTCTGTAGTGGTTGTGTTATGGAGCTACTTCCTAAAAGGGACACCCATAAAAGTGAGACCCTGAAACATCACAGAACACCTAGAGCACTTAAAACAACACCATGATTCAAAATATATAGATAGCTTTACTAACATATATGTGTAAAAAATATATTCACTATAATGTAATTGGGCAACTTTACTCATCTTTATTTTGGCAAGCTCTTTGAAGGCCTTTCCAGGCATGCGCGCGCACACAAACAAAACCACTGAATAAAAACAACATTCATGACAAAAAATAAAACCTCTGCAAACCACTTTTGTTCTTATTATAAAAAATAAATATAAAACAATAACTGCAAACATTAAGATCTAATAAAACAGCCCAGTTCAGCTATCTAAATAAAAAACATAACTAAACTACAAAAAGGACACATCCTAATTTAACCTCTAAAAACTGTTAAACTTCATTGAATAAATGAATCATCACAAAAAAAAAAATACTCCTTTTTCTAGGAAATGGAATTTACAGCTAGTATTAAAAAAAATAAGTTATGTACTTACCTTAATATTCCTTGTGTGTTGTCCATCTTGACCTTCATTCTCACTGATGGGTCGGATACAATCCATCTTGGCCATTTCAAAAGCTTGAGTTCTTCAACAAAGCTCTTGGGCATCCTTATTTATCCATAATGCAAACCTTTAGCTTCCTCAGATCTTGTTTGCCCCTAGTACTCTTACAGAGATTATGTGAAAAATATATATACACACAAGTAGTGTATGAGTTCTGAGGCTATATAGGCCTGTAGTATCCAATTTATACTACTCGTTCTCTCAGGAGTATAGGCAGGGGGTATGGAGGGAGGGTTGTGAGAATAAAGGTTGAGATGGACAACACACATGGAATGTTATGGCAAGCACATAACTTCTTTATGTGATGTTGTCAATCTCGACTTTATTCTCACAGATGGGACTGTGTCCCAAGCAACCTGACTCTTGGGTGGGTCATGGGAGAATATTCCTCAGAACCATAGAACCAAAAGAGGTATGGAGTTTTGCCCATGACAGTGCAGCACAAATATTATCCAAAGGTAACCCAGCTTGGAAGGCTGCAGATGGGCTCTAGTCTTAGAATTGTAAATGTAGGCTATATTATAGGTATAAGCCATTTGGATAAGTTAATTTTGGTAACTGATTAACCCTGAACGTTTCTAATATCTGAATAAGAAGGAGCTGATCTGATTTTCTAATTTCTGAAGTTTTATATAAGTAGAAACTTAACTATGAACATCTAAAAGGAGCAGTGAATATTCTCCTTTATTTTGAAAATTTGGGAAGAAAACTTGGCAGCTCAGTAGATTTATTGAGGTTACTTTCTGACCCAACCTTTGGCAGAAAGAGGGTTTAGTGCATAAAAAAACTGTGTCCTTATGAAAAAGTTGGTATGGGGTCTTAGCAGACAAAGCTTGTAATTCAGAAACTCTTCTGGCTGAAGTAATAGCCACTAAATGGAGTATTTTCCAGGAGAGAGATTTCAAATCACATGTAGCCAATGGTTTAAAAGGAGGGCCAATAATGTTTGACCAGACAAAATTCAGATCCCAGGGCAGTGTTGGATTCTCGTATGGGGGTCTTATCATAGTCGTTCCTTTAAAGAAAGCTTAAAGTTTGAGAGACATGATTCCAGAACCATTTTTTCCTACATGTAAATTTGAAATCGCTGCCAATTGAACTTGCATAATGGCTGCAGCAGCTCCTTCATTGAAAAGTTTCATCAAAAATTCTAAAATAGAATGTTTGGGCACACAGAGGAATAATCCATCTGATTATTGCTGATCCATGTAACAAATCTCTTCCATTTACTTATGTACACAATTTGTGTATAGATGTTTTATGGGAAGATAAAACATGTCTGACTTGGGAAGAAAGAAGAAGAAACCTGGTGATCAGCAAATGAAAGCAGCCAAGCTGTTAGTTTGAGATTGTTCAGGTTGTGATGAACCATTCCTGATTGTTCAGGTTGTGATGAACCATTCCTGATGGGTGACTGAAAGTCCAGAGCAGGGTCCGGAATCCATGGTTCATTCTTCATTCTGAAGGTGAGGCTGAAGAAAGGGAAACAAGCTTTGACAAGGCCAATAGAGGTCAATCAGGATTATTGTAGTCGCCAACAAACTTGCTTTCCCCAAAAGCTTGGGAATTAGAGGGATTAGAGGAAAGGCTTAAAGAAGTCTCGGAGGCCAATCGTGAAAAAGTGCATCACTTGGTGACTCTCCAGTGGGAGGCATCAGGGCAAAGCAGTTGCTGCATTTGGCATTGGTGGATGATGCAAAAAGAGAGCAGCAAGGCTGAGTCCATTTCCAGAAGATCTCTTCTGTAAATTTATTGAGGAACCACTTGTGAGTCCCTACTCAATTTGTCTAAAATAACATTGGATTTCCCTGGAATGTGCATTGCCACCAGAAAGTGGTTGAAAGCAGTTGCCCATTGTCAGACCCTCGGAGCTTCTTGACAAAAGGGATTAAGATCTGGTTCCCCCTATGTATGTACCAGACTGCAGACATGTTGTCTAACTGGATTGCTATTGTTCCTAGAGGGAAAGGGTCTTGAAATGCTTGCAATGCTAAAAGCACCACCCTTACCTCCAATATGTTTATGTGCAAATGAGCTTTGTGTTCCTGCCAGATGCCTTGAAGTGTCTTCCCTAGATAATGCCCCCACCACCCTATCTGGGAACCGTCTGTGGTCATTGTGGCTTGGGGTTGACGGGGGATGAAGTGACGGCCTTGAGACACTAAGGGAGAGTGAATCCACCATTGGACATCCTTTTTGCAGGAGTTGGTTATCATGATTGTGTGACATTGGAAGTTCCAGGATTGACCATTGCAACAAAAGTAAGCATTGAAGTATTCTCATATGAAGACGAGGTAGAGGAATGAGTACAACTGACACAGCCATTTTCCTAGCACCTGAAGAACCAGTTTTGTAGAGGCTTGCCTTTTCCTGATTAACAATCTTACATAATAGCAATGTCAGAGATAATCTACTCTGTCTTGAGAGTCTTGCTACCAGTGTGGTTGTTTATCTCTGCTCCTATGAAGATTAGGTTTTGGCTTTAAAGCAGATTTTTCATAGTTTACAGTAATACCTAGGGAGAAACAGAGTTGAAGAGTATAGTCCCTGGGTTGTAGCAGAAAATGCCTGGTTGAGGTGGTTGTGAGCCAGTCATCCAAATATGGAAACACCAGGAATCCTCAGCTTCTCAGGTGAGCTGCCACTACTGCCATGCACTTTAACACTCTGGGGACTGTAGTGAGACCAATGGGCAGAGTCCAAAATTGGAAATGACTGTCTCCTAGTCAGAAGTGCAAGTATTTTCTGGGTCACCTTTCCATTTGAATGTGGTAGTATGCATCCTGAAAGTCTATAGAGCACATCCAATTGTCTTTTTCCAGGGATGGAAGCATCAACTGCAGTGTCACCATCTGGAACTTGGTCTTTATCACAGATTGGTGAGGTCCAAAATAGGTCTCCAGTTCCCTGTTTTCTTTGGAACTAAAAAGAACCTTGAGTAAGTTCCAGATCCACTGTGGTTTGTGCGGAAGTCTTGGATAACTCTTATTCTTAGAAACATTTAGATTTCTAATGTTGCGTGTTCCTTCTGACTGGGTAGAATGTGTAGAACTGACTGGTTTATGGGAGTGAGTTAAGAGAAGGTGGTGATGTGTCCTCTGGATATTATGTTCTGCACCAATTTGTCATTTTTTAATTTAAGCCAGGTTATTCATTGCAGGAACAATTGAACCTAGATTGCCTCCAGAGGTGAGCAATCGGGCTCTCCTTCAGGAGTGCTGAAAGGGTCTGCCAAAGAAATATTCTCTGGAGCCCTGATTCTGTAGGCCTCCCCTGCCACAAGTGCGGCATTTTCCATTATTTTTCACCCCTTTGTCTCTAGGGGAACATTCACCTTTTGTGTCCTGGAAAGACCTTTGTGATTTTCTAAACCACATTTTCTGACTACCTCTCTGACCTTTAGGGAAGCATCTTGTAGGTGTGCAAAAATGGACTCCAATGGCAGATAAGGTCTTGATTCCTGTTCACACCTGGTAAGTGTCTCTCTAACCTTAGGCCCGAAAAGATTACAGCCATGAAAAGTGGCATTAATGAAGGAAGACTTGAAGGGCTCTGTGAAATTGCAAAGGTGTATTCAGGCCTGCCTCCTGAGAGCGATGCCTGAACCAGCCGCCCTACTCATTCTAACTGCTGCATATATCAGCCTCATGGATGAGCTGGTGATGGAATTTAGGGTGGAGAGCTGAGCATTGACTTTATCTGCCACCGTGTCAGCTACAGCTCCTTGAAGGGAGTCTGATGGTTCCTTCAACAGGTCCTTCTGCAATCTTGTGAAGTGGGTGAGGTAGTTCAGTGACCATAAGGCAAAGGTTGCTGGAAAAAGACATGATTCCCATGTCTATCCAGGGTCCTGGAATCCTTATTCACAGGATGGATACAGGAATTTGTCTCAGCTCCTTTTTAGTGGACCCCACCACAACCATGGCATCAACTGTTGCATCTTTTGTCAAAAATGTCTTGTGCTCAGGAGTTGTAATTTATTTTTTGTTCTAGAAATAAATCTATGGAGTCTGGGGTCTCCCAAGCCTACCGAGAGATTAACTCAAAAAGCTCAGAAGGAGGGGTCACCCAAGATGTTGAAGAGTGAGACCCAAAGGCCTTCAGGTAGATTGACTCCTTGGCAGAAGAGAAGCTGGACTGTCGGTCACCTCTCTGCTTTAAAATTTCCAGGATGTCTCCAGAGGAGACATCTTCAGGAAGTGACAGTGGGGTCCCTTCTGCTTCGAGGTTAGTATCAGATGTCATAGACTCCTCCAGACTGTCAAGATCCTTCCTCTTGCATTTCCTGTTCCAAGGGACCTCCTCAGTGGGGTATTAAGGGGAGGTTTCAGAATGGGGGAACTATCCCCTGCTTGGGCATCCTGAGGCCTGGGGCTTCTGCCGTCTTGTGGAGAGAATATTTGAGAAGGCAATAGAACTGGGAGGAGGATACAAAGAAGATTGTGTCCAACTGGAAAGTAGTCAGAACCCTCCTCATAACTTCAAAGGCAGTCCACACCCTGCTTGAAAGAGCTCCGCAGATCTGGCAAATGGGTTGTTGGGGGAGATGGAACATCCAAAACAGAGGTAGGAGCTGAACTCAACCCATGCTGCAGTCCCTAGAGGCAGGGTCAGATCTGGAGAGATCCAAACTGGCTCTGAGGACTTGACCAGAGAGTGTAGACTCCCAGAGGTCTCCTGTGTTAACTGGGTGGAAGTGCTCTGGGCAGATACCGAATCCAGGAGCCAATGAGTCCTGGACCCAGTACAGACACAAGCTGGATGTCTGAATCTTTTGACTCCAAAACCAAGGGACAGATCAGAGGAGGAGCATGTGCCAAAGGGGAAAATTGTGTCTGATCTGATTCCTTTGAGCTCAGATTCAATAATAATTTATTCTTGCACTCCATCAGTTCTCTCTTGTTAAATCCATGACAGATGGAGCATGACTATTGTAGCTGAAGAGGTCCCAAGCAATACACAGTGTGTGAATCACTAAGGGACATCTTTTTTCCACATTTTTCACATTTTTTTAAAGCCAAGAGACTTCCCTTC
The DNA here is from genome assembly GCF_019279795.1 of Protopterus annectens. NCBI lineage: Eukaryota > Metazoa > Chordata > Ceratodontiformes > Protopteridae > Protopterus > Protopterus annectens. Next base: position 315,710,219 of record NC_056749.1, on the reverse strand, counting down.
CTGTTTTTGAGACATCCTATAACAAGAAGGAAAAAAGAGACATATGGACACAAACCCATCTAACTTAAATGGACACCTAAATGGAAAGAGAAATAAAACTTTTTTTATTAGTCCTCTAACCAAAACAGATGATTAAGTAAAAGGGAAATGGAGGAAAAGTGGGGAAAACATCCTGTAACTTAAACAGATTTTATTTAGACATCCTCTAGCTTAAACGGATGCTAACAACTGAAAGGAGTGAAAGAACTAACTTGCCTAACACTCACTCTAAAGAAGAAATGAGAGGGTAAAGATGTACAAAACTATTTAAATTGAAAAAACTAAACTAGCAATAAAAAAAATGATGGATACTATAAGAAAAAATAGAGACACTTATCCCAGAGCATTCTAGTAGAACCTCTTTCGCAGAGTAGCAAACGAGATCTGAGGAAATGAAACGGTTGCATTATGGGTAAAGAAGGTTGCCCATGAGATTTGCTGAAGAGCTCAACCTTTTGAAATGGTTGAGACTGATCGCCTGGATCAGATCTGACCCATCAGTGAGAATAAAGGAGAGAATGACAACATCCCATCATTCCATTCGTATAAACCTGGGCAAGTATCTAAAGACCCAAAACCTACCCTAAACTTACCTAATTAAAACCTATTGATGTCTCAGAGAAATAACTGTCTAGGCATAAAATGTACAGAAAGAATAAATCTATTGCTTGTAAGGGGGTCTGTTTTTTTTAAATATGAAAATACTTGTTATAGAATTAAATAAATTGGTTTGTGTCTTGTGGTCTTGCTACTAAAGACTTGTTCCCTTAACCTACAGTGCAAGACAGCTTATGTAGCACACACCATAAAGTATATAACATGAATAAAATGTGTTCAGTCTTAATGTTTGTCAACAATTTTTTGTCAGTATTGGCTGGATTGTTGAAAATACAAATAGCTGAAGTGTTGGGCATTGTGAGTTCTGTTCATTTTTTATCTACAGATGTGAGAATGTTTATCTGTCTGTTGCTTACAAAGAGTTTCACTGTTCATAGGTTGATACTAGGCTATCTGCCCTAGGGCATTTATAAGCCTAGCCAGAGTGTGCTTGGCTTTCGCCACCCTTTTAGATTAGTTGACTGTGCCTCTGTATAGTAGGTCACAGAAGATGGCCCTTTTAAGGTTAGTTTACTGCGCCTCTGTCTAGTAGGGACACAGAAGAGATCCCAGGGGTAAACCTATGATCTCCCATCCACTTGTCAAGATCCCTCTTGAAGAGGGTCATTGAGGGGTTCTGCCTAACATGGATTGGGATTTTGTTCCAGAGTGAGGGGAGCCTCTGGGATATGAATGTCCCTCCAGCATGTCCTATTTATTTCTGTGCTGAGGTTTAAGTCCCTGGAGCGTGTAGCTTTAAGGGATTTGGATTTCCTGAGGTGGAGCATGTCCATTAATTCTGAGTTGGACATGGCTTTATACGTCAGGCACAGATCACCTCTGAGTAGGCGGTAAGCAACTGAGTAGAGCTGGAGTTTCTTTAGCCTAACTGCGTAGGGCATCTGTTTGAATCCCTTGATCCTCTTGGTGAGGTACTTTTGGGGTCTTTCCAGTTGCTACAGGTGTCTGGTAAGGTACATCCCAAATGGGGCATTGTATTCAATTATGGGCCTGATGAGTGATGAGTAGAGGGGCACAATGACCTCTCTTGATCTAGATGTGAACCCTTTCGTGATAAGGTGGGCTATATAGAAGGTCTTTCTAATCACTTTGGCAATGTGATTGTCAAAGGAGAGTTTGCTATCTACTTGAGTCCCCAAATCCCTAATTACTTCCATATGGAAGGTTGTTCTAATGTTTCTTTTTAAGGGTGATGAACACTATTTGAGAACTGTTAAACTTTGAATGGTGCAGTGATAATTCTAGAAGTTTGATGTCAGCACTGTAATGGCAGTACCTGGTTATAGAATATTTGAGAGAGTTTAAGTTATTGGTTAGGATCATGTTATTATGACGAAGAAATGATTGCTTTATTCTCTTAAAGTTGTTCTTGGAGAATTGCTTGGTCTGTTAAACATAGGTTTAGTTCCATAGTTTAGAATATCTTTTCTTAAGGATAGAAATATCTATACACGTTTTAATATGTTGTAGTAATTCTACTAGAAGCTTGATTTCTTGCACCATAATCATATTATTTAATAACATACAGTTTGATTGAACTTAACTCTTTGAGTGGGGTCATATAAAGTCAAAATAGTTTTTATTCTCTTAGAGTAATATTTGCTGTTAACAGTGAGTAGTGTTTGTTTGTAGAAGGGGGGGGGGAGTTGTCTTGGGCTAGAATATACTGGCAGTACTTTCATAATGGTGGCGGATTAAAAATGTGTGCATCTCCGTGAAATATAAGAATCAAAACATAGATATGGAAAAATGGATGATGGTTTTTGGAAAATATGAAATGCCTGAGGAAGCTAAAGGTTTGCATTATGGATAAATAAGGATGCCCAAGAGCTTTGTTGAAGAACTCAAGCTTTTGAAATGGCCAAGATGGATTGTATCCGACCCATCAGTGAGAATGAAGGTCAAGATGGACAGCACACAAGGAATATTAAGGTAAGTACATAACTTATTTTTTTTAATACTAGCTGTAAATTCCATTTCCTAGAAAAAGGAGTATTTTTTTTTGTGATGATTCATTTATTCAATGAAGTTTAACAGTTTTTAGAGGTTAAATTAGGATGTGTCCTTTTTATAGTTTAGTTATGTTTTTTATTTAGATAGCTGAACTGGGCTGTTTTATTAGATCTTAATGTTTGCAGTTATTGTTTTATATTTATTTTTTATAATAAGAACAAAAGTGGTTTGCAGAGGTTTTAGTTTTTGTCATGAATGTTGTTTTTATTCAGTGGTTTTGTTTGTGTGCGCGCGCATGCCTGGAAAGGCCTTCAAAGAGCTTGCCAAAATAAATGAAGTTGTTGTGAAATAATTTTGCAGAGTTAGAATGATTCCCATTGACAAAATGGCACGTGAGAGAAAAATTGTTTGTCTGCAAAGATCCCATACACAGTAGATGTCAGCTTAATCATGGAGTCTGACTTCAGATTTTGAGGGATGGTGTGGGTTTGTGGGCTGTATTCCTCAAGTTGTCTTGACCACAGTGCCTCCAGCCTGAAGAGAATATTTTACTACTGTGGTGAGAAATGTCTCTCATGCTCCTGTTTGGAAAAGAGGTAATATACCCTATTGGAAGGACAGCAGGTGAGCTATATGGTCAGGTAAAGTGAATAATTTCTAAATACAAAAGGTGCTTTAACTTGCAACAAAGAATCAAAAATGTTAGAATGGTTTTGAGGTGTAAAGGGATTAAATCCTGGCTACGGTCCACACTACCTAGGTTAATTTTCAGGGATCTAGGTACCAGAAAGACCACAGGAGGGCAGAATGACATTAAGTGGCTATTCTTGGCCTACCCGTCCTGTGGTAGTTAGTACGCCTCAGCCCCCTTTTGATTTTAGGAAGTAGCAGCTGATTAACTGTGGATACTGTACTGCTGTGAAGTGATGATTGTTGGTCCATGTGTGGAACAAGCAGACCACTCACCAGCCAACAACCTCAGTGGCATCTCATCCATAATAAAGAGAGGAGCTAGGATTACCCCAGCTTGTTAAACTGACTGTCAATCTCCTTAAATACTGACGATCCTCCAAAGGAAACAAATGGGTTGATCGAGATCTCACTGTTATCCAGGAATGAGTGGATCTGCCTCTGTCACCTGGTCAGGGGAATGGATGGTTTCAACTCTTGCACTGTAGGGCAAACAAATGGGGTGCTAGGTGCAGGTAGGTGAATTAGTCAATAAGGTACAAGTGTACTAAAAAAAAAAAAATAATAACCGCAAAAAGTACACCAAGTATGGGTAGAAGGCACTGAATAGCTGGACTGCAATTTAATGCACTCCACAAAAACCAACATGAAGAATTCTAAAATGAAGTTTGAACAGCTTTTCTTCCATTACAGCAACTAAGTAGGACTGGATCAGAACAAACCTAATCATAAAACTGTAACCTAGTATAACCTATTTCTCTGAGCAAATGATTCAATTTTAATTAAACAATTAAAATCACTGGAAGCTTTTAAAGGCACAGTAACAATTTTAAACTATATATACATTAAAAACACAGTAAAATTTTTAAAACTGCGAAAACATTAAAACAATAAAAAGGAAAACCGATGCAATAAATACATGCAATGAATAATTACGCATGTATTAATATAACCCACAACAAAGAGGCTAATTAATTTACAAATTAATATTTAAGGCAAAGTGTCAAAATGTCTAAGTTTAGCTGCCCTTTAATAACTGCCAGCAGAGGCCATGTTCATTTAAACCTGGCAAATGCATAGCATCTAATTTCAATAGCAATATAACTCCTTATGCTCTATCTTAGCATCACAAGACCTCCCCTTCGATCAAATTGAATTTTTTTTTTATAACAGAATAGAATTGTTTAAAAGCTTCTCATTTGACAGTGTGTCTAAATAAAGCATTTTTGGTGTTGTCCTTAATATCACAGTTGTGCTCATAAATGTGCTTTTTTGAGTACTCGTAGAGCTTTGCCAACATAAAATGCTGAACATTCTGAACAGATAGCTAAGTAGACAACACCCTTCATGTTACAATTCAATTTTACTGGGAACTCAGTACTATTAAATGTATTGAGTGAAGGAATTAAACCCACAGAGAAGTACATAGATTACAGGCACCATATTTTCTAGTGCCCCTACCAACTCTCTTAAATTATGAAGATTTTCATCTCCTTCAACAAATTTATATTTTTTGCCCTTTTATGTATAAATACTTGTTCTTTCCATGCAATTGGTCTTGAGCTGTAATCACTCATAAGTATATTCCAGTTCTTCTTTTCAATATCCTTGGTAACAGTGGAACTGGAGTTAAGCTGTGGTATTATGGCTCGGTTAAAAATGGAGCATTGTGAGACTTATGTGATGTTTCTCTCTGTGAAAGAACTGGATACTAGGATCCCATGACTGATTTTATCAATCAAACCTGTACCTAAAAGGGGGTATATCTAGTACCCCAACCTGCCATTATCTAATCACTAATACCCTTTTACCAATTTGACAGGGTATTCTCTCTCAAAAAAATAATTTGCACAAGCTTTTTCATTTATACAGCAAATGTATTTTTATTAGTGATCATCCTAGCAAGTCTAACAAATTGACCCTTAACTAGGCTTTTTCCTAAAGTAAGGGGTGGTAGCTTTGAAAATGCAAATATGCATTTCAGAACATTAGCTTTCTGTAAATATTTGATGAAAAAACACCCAGTTATTTGATTATCATAGCGTCCAAGTAGTGGATCTATTTGTCATGTAGTTAAGTAAATTTCATTAAAGATGTTGTGGAATATCATGGAACATCATTATGGGTAGACTATACCTTTAATAAACTGGTTATAGTGAGTAGGTTATTTGGTAATAGCAAGGTTCTCCCTAAAAGTATTTTTCACATGTGGTTTCACAAATTCTTCTAGTTTTATAGTTCAAAAGTTATGTCACCTAGCTTAAATGTTATTTCAGGATTGAGAACAGGCATGATGTAGTTGCATGAAGGCAGGATGGTCAAAAAAGGAATCATAAATCAGAGTTAATATATTGGGTATAACTTGCTCAGTAAGTTGTATGTGATTCTGTTGGATTAAAGCATTCAGGGCTATAACTACTGACTGATGCTGTATATGAAATGAGAATTAGAAACTTGCAAGTATTTCTTCAAAATTAGGACCTAGAATGTACTGTATATAGTATGAACCTGGCTGGATGTAGTCAATAATGAAATGAAATGTAATATGAACCTCTCTATCTGCTGGGTGTCAATTTATAAAAACTGAGCAAAATTGGACATTTTGAATTTAAGATAGCATATGGTATACCATAAAGGAAATGAAATGCCAATAGAAATGATGTCCAATTTATGGTTAAGAAGAAGGTTGCATGCACTTTATTGAAATAACAATAGTCAGTGAATACATCTGTTTACCTGCATTTGATGTATGATGTGCTCCAACAGTAGGGGCAGAGTAAGATGGTTATTCTAGGATTAAGTACAAGCACAATCTGAGGAAGGAAAAAAAAACAATCTATACAGGTAATCTTGGACAACTGAAGAGTGAAAATTGAGTAAAAACAAACAAAAGGTGGTTGGAAATTAGACTCCATAAAGGAAATGAAGTCGGAGAATATCTGGTAGAATTTTTAGGTCAAGCAAGCAGTTTATTTCATACCTCTATTCAGCAATACAGATGATGACTGTATTTGTGGACTTTACACAATGAAGTAGATGATGGAAATGTTCAGTAGAATCAATATAAACAAAACATGACGCCAGGTGTGTTACAGATAATCCGGTACTGGCATCTAAAATTAAGTTGAACCATGTCATGTCAGATATTCATTAAAGTATGGCAATGAAAATATTCAACCGACGTTCATAGAATTTCTGCAAATTTAATTTGCTGTATTAGATGCAAATACAGTGAGTCGTGGGAAGACAGGAAAGTTATATTTGAAGAAAGTGAAAAATCCCCTGCAAAAAGTCTAACGGATTATTTTTTATATTTTGTTAAACACGTAGGTGAGTTGGTCTAGTCATGACTGACCATTTGATATAATGCATACATTGTATTTTCTGTAATATGTTAAAAGAATATGGACAATTTGTCCCAGCAGATATTCTGAAAGACCATGCAATATAAAACCTTTGAAGATAAAGCACAGTCAAGTATTATTAACATTAGTAAAAAGTTTAATGTACCAGAAACAAAGATAAATAAGAAGTCGTTCATATTGAAAAAATGAATATCTAATCCTGGAACTAGTAATAATTAAAAACAACACTGTCCTTTTAGGTGTGTGCATGTATATATATGTATGTATATAATATATATATATATATATATATATATATATATATATATATATATATATATTTATATGCGTGTGTGTGTGTGTGTATATATATATATATATATATATATATATATATATATATATATATAATCAAAAGAATTTATTTGAGATGGTAAGTACTTTCACATATAGCTTCATCAGACCATGTAAAAACACAATGGTCACAAATTATTTAAATATATCATACTGGCCAATCAAAATGTAGTACCGGATTACATCATTTTAAAATAAAATCGCAAATGCACTCATATCCATGCAACCATCATTTAGGATGTTAGATATTGCAGTTTAAATATATGGATGCTTATTTTAGAAGTATTTCAAAGCTCCTAAATGATGGTTGCATGGATATGAGTGTGTGTTTTGAATGCATTTGCAATTTTTTTTTTAAATGATGTAATCAGGTACTATGTTTTGATTGATTGATATAATATAGTTAAATGATTTGTGACCATTCTGTTTTTACATGGTCTGATGAAGCTATATGTGAAAGCGCTTACCATCTCAAATAAATTGTTTTGATTTTATATACTTGGACTCTTGCACTATTTGACTGGTTCATGGACTGCTCTGGGACTTTATATTACTTGTGCTTGTGTTTATTTTATTTTGGGCATTTCTACGTTTACTCTTTGTGGTGTCATATTATACTGTTTTGAGATATATTATATATATATATATATATATATATATATATATATATATATATATATATATATATATATATATGTTTATGATTCAAAACACAAAAATCACACGAATGGTGATTTCCGTGACAAATAATTTCGATTCATACACATTAATCAGGTTGTATGGTCGACGCAGCAAAGTCGACAATTTCTGTCAATCTTACTGGGTAAATGTTTATAAATTTCTGAATCGTAAGGCAACAAGACAATGTTATTTTATAACAAAAGATTGTGCAGCATGTCACCACAGGTGGTGCTTAGCACTTATTACTATATTTAAAAAATCTGCTGATGTTCTACACAAAATATCTGTACTCAGCTTGCTTAGCATTTAAAAGGAAACATTTCTGGTCCACATATTTTGACTAGCAGCATGACAGTTAACTTACAGGGTGAGTCGTTACAGATGTAGGCATTGTAACAATATGGAGTATAATAACTGGGTGTTCTTCCAGTCGCACAGTTTCAGCATTGTGCATGATTCCTGCATAGAGAATGGATTTAAGATGGTCTTGCTGTTTTTTTTTTCTTTAATTATAAAAAAGCTTTAGTTTGCTATTACAAGTCTCGTCCATACATGAATGCAATGGTTATTATGCACAAGTAACACTGACAAGTCTTCTGACAGTACAAAGCAGCTAGCATCTTTTTATGAAGGATCTAGGTGTAGCTGTCTGAGTGCCATGTCCAGGTTTGTAATAAACAGGTGGAAGATGAGGGAATCCAACCAGCAAGTCCAGAAGGTAATTTTTTGTAGCTGTTATTTTATATTTTGAAAAGACCACAAAATGTGTCTGTTAAGATATATATTTTTTATATCATTGGCATTTGTCAGAATGATTGGCCATGGTTACCTATAGGCATACAGACATTTGTTAGTGTGGGGGCACACAAGTAGTACATGTCTTACTTATACTAGTTATATTTCAGTTCCTGCTACATGCTTTAAGTAACCACCATTAAGATAAAACAGATCAAACATCATATTGTCTAGTAGACTGCAATCAAAAACTGATGGTGATGAAAGAAGCACACACAGCCTTGAAAGCTTTACCAAAGAAGAATGCACCTGGCATTCAAGGCATTCCCACAAGTAATTATGTTGCTTGGATGCAGCCATTACAAGGCTCTACAGGAAATATAGGACCTGGATTGTATGAGCAAATATAAGGTCTCAAAATTGGAAGAATAAAACCTGCAATAATGAGGGTATTATATAAGCAGCTGAAACTGAAGATGGTCTAAAATATCTGCATATTGGTATCCTACGGCATAGTCTCAAAATGGATATGTATGTTAATGTGATAAAAGATCTTGTCAACTGGAAAAATCAATCGAATTATTCTTTAGAGAGAAAAAAGAAGTATTGCAGAATATCTGTTTGCTTGGATGAATAACCAATAATGAAATGACAAGCAGTCAATACATCTGCTCGTCAAAGGCCATGAAGGCTTTAGATACAATATCCTTGTGCAGAGTGTTATTTTTATATATGAAGTCAGTTTGCCCACGCTTCATATTTTTTATCGGAGACATATAGATATAAAAGCTTGAATTGAAGAAACACGATGGCCAAATTCTGATGCCTCTGAATTATGGTGTTGGCAGAGAATATGGTGTGCACCATGCGATACTAAAAATAGAAATCGGTCGGTACTAGAGGAGGTAAAGATCAACTCAAATGAAAAGATTTCAAAGTTCATTCTTCAGTTGTATCATTCAAAGAGAAATATCTTAAGAAAAAATACACTGTGCATGGCACAGTCAAAGGTAAGCATAAACGATCATCAGTGATATTAACTGATACAATACGTTACACAAATGGATGCCCCTCTATTAGGCATTTACTGAAAACAGATCAAGATAACTATCCATAGGTCTCTAATGAGTTAACACCACTTCAGTAGCTTGTGACAATAAAATGCAATGATAACAAATATTTTTATCTAGCTATCTGTAAATGTTTTGTCAGGATAACCCATTCCTGGTTTGATGTATATGTATGTACATGCACATAACCATTGGAGTGTATAGAAAGGATAGGACTAATAGTAGTTATTGGAAAACCCAAAACCAACTATGTTAGACCCAGGGGCATTTTTAAGTGTGGGAGATGTTCACAGTGCCCTTATCTGTTGACAGCTGAGGAAGTCATTAACAATAAGGTGTTTAAAGTGTTGGGGTATTTCAATTGTGATTGTAAGTGGGAGGTGTACATAGCCTCTTGCCAACAGTGCCCAGCATTCTATGTTGGGAAAACTATTAGAAAGTTTAAGGAAAGGGTACATGAGCATTTGGGTGACATCAAAAAGGGTAGGAACACTAATGCCTTGGCCAGGCATGTGACCGTATACCCACAACATAGGTTTAAATTCACAGTAATGGAGCAAATTTCTAAAGACAGCAGGGGATATGTGAATTAAAGTGGCAACTTATTTTAGAAGAACAGAACCCACCAGGGCTCAATGAGTATTGTTCTATAAATTCTGTACCCAAATTGAGGCACTTAGAAATTTAATTTTTATTTATACATTTCTTATTTTGATGCATTTTTTATTTTGATGTGTTTCTATTTTTTAAAAATGTTTAATAGCTCTCTATTTTTAAGGTTATGCAGTATTGTTTTAAGATTGTGTTGCAAGTTAACTTGAGGGGTGGGATATTAGTGAGTCATTTAATTAATTAGGTTTAAATTGTATATGTGAAGGAAGGAATTCTGTTTGAATGTTAGTTCTGAAGAAGTCCAAGTGATGAAAGTGCTTAACTCTTGTATTTTTTGAATAAAAAACAGTCGAGTCATTTGGTTGGATCTGTTCTGTTGCTCTACAGGATTGTGAGCTAAACATAAGCTTTTGGTGAGTGGATTAATTCACTCCAAACATTTTGTTGTGCATTCTCCTCTGAGAGTCAAGGATAGTATCTACTTATAGTGAAATTGATAGGCTCATGCTTTTATCAATATATACTTGCAAACTGCGACTCTGAGCAAGTTGTTTAAGTAAGCAGTTGTCATAGGTCAGATCTGAAACCAATAACTTGTGCTTAGTGGGTTTACTGGTTAGCATTTGTTAGATAAAATGTCTAAATTATTTAGTTGATAATTACGGCTTGTAGATTTAATTTTCAGTACTTGGTGAGATTTTCACTCATCAGATGAAATAGATGAGGGGGGAGAATATTTCAGCTCTAGAAAATTAATTGTATACAGCAGGTGGGATAATTTCATAGTAATGTGTGTCAATTTAACTCAGCATGAACAAACTACAACATACCACAGAACAGCAAATCACTTAGACTCAAGAAACATTTTACTTATTTTTTCTGAGAATCTAATTTTACAGACTTGTTTAATTTTCTATTGCTTTACTTCAAGTGCTGTCATTGTGTCCCTGTGCATCATAGGCATTTATTAGGAAGCGCAGGTATGACAAGAAGTTCCTACAGGTTATGAAGGATGGTTATGTTAGTGCCCATACTAATATAACCATCCTACAGGTTATGTAGGATGGTTATGTTAGTATGGGCACTAGTGTCTACCCCTGTAAGAGACTTGGGGGTCAAACACTGGGTGAATTATCAATTTTACATCCATTGGTCAAGGTTATCGTTAAACGGAGTTAGGAGTGAACTCGACTTCACATGGGAGCCTGTCGCAGAGCATGGGGATCCTCTGAGGCATACATCTCTCTCCATACCTCTCAACTGTCCAGAATTTCACAGAATGTCTGGACTTTTTTGGCTCATATTTTGGCCTGCTCCTCATAAAATTTGTGGTGTTCTGGCATATTACTGAGATTATCCAAGGATTGAAGTCACTAAATAATGACAAACATTGGAGTTTCAGACGACTTCCAGTCCTTCAGAAAATGCATCTTAAAACAAACTATAGCAACTTTCTAAGTTTATAAGAGCAATTTTTAAAATGTGTCCTTATTCTGGGCCTTTGAACCTCCATTTTGTAGGGCTTTATCCAGATTTCTTGCATTAAGAGGTTAAGCGGTATGTCTCTCTCACCAACATATGTCACAAGCAAACTTTGAATATTTGGATCTAGTGGTTCTGATGCTGTTTGTTTTTCAGATGTGCAAATGTTCCACAGAGATGCCTTGTGTGCCAGGCATAGATCACCTTTCAGTTGCAGTAGAAGACTGCGAATAAAGATAGGGCTTTAGGGGGTGATCCTTACAAGACAATATGCACTGTTAATACCCTGGATTCTCCTGGTAAGGAACTTTTGTGGACGTTCCAATTGTTGCATATGTCTGGTCAGGTACATGACAAATGGGAAATTCTCGTCTATGATCGGTCTGATAAGGGCTGAATGCAGTGGCATTATGACTTCCTTGGACCTGTATGCCATGCCCTTACTTATTAGTTTGGTGACACAGAATGATTATCTTACTGCCTTGGTCATATGTTGGTCTAAGGCTAGATTGCTGTCTACATATGTTCCCAGATACCCAACTACTGAGTCAACTCATAGGGGTGTCTTACCAATTAAATAATTAACCTGGGTGGCAGTTTTTCTAAAAGTGCATTTCTTGGTATTGAGTTTAAATCTATGACTTTGGCACTAATCATTTCTGTGCTAGACCCTCCTGTAATAGGCTTCTATCATGGGGTAATCTATGATGGCTCCCAAGTTACAGTCATCTTCAAACTTAGTTGGCCAAAGGCCCTTGATGTTACTCTTTACCTCCGAGATGTGGTTGTCAAATAGGAGTGGTACCAGTCTGAAGCCCCAACGTACCCTTCTGCTGATTGGTCTCTTAGTGGAATTGGTCTCTTAATCCTGAATTCTTGGGTCCTTTCTGTGAGATTGCTGGCAATCCAGTAAGTTATAAAGGAGTTTATGCCCAGTATGATGAATTTTTCAACTATTAACTAGTGGACTATTGTATCAAATGCATTATCTGGGTCCACGTAGGCAGTTTGCACCATTTTCTCCTCATCCATTGCATAGATGTCTTTTTCAAAAAAGTCCACCAGGTTTATTAGACATGACCTTCCCTTGAGAATGCCGAACTGAAAGGATCCAGTGTCTGAAGACTGCCTATGTCTTTGATAATTTCCATGATAATTCATTCCATGGCTTTGCATATTTCACTAGTTCGAATAAAAGGTCTGCAATTTCTGTGGCTGGTTGATAGGCCACCCTTGGGAAGTAGGATAACCATTGCAGTCCTATATTCTTCTGGTACAAAACCTGTTTAGATACTAGTTGAGAAGTGACTCCAGTGGTCCTGATAGGTCATGCTTCAAACTATTTAGGAGGCATGCTGGAATATTGATGTGGGCCCCTGAGGCTGTATTTTTGGCCTTAGCTAGTGCTACCAGGAGCTGTTCACTGTTATTTGTAACATATGGGGGGGGGGTTATGCCAGTAGATATTTAATGGGAAAAGGCAGGGGGAGTGTGGGATGAAGTCCGAGATGAATTTTTCAGCCAGCAAATTTGCTGTCTCTCCTTGGTCAGTGATGATGGCGACACTGATCCTCAGTTTGGCACACTGATGTGTGCTGCCCTTGAGGTTTTGGACATGGATGTAGAAGGCCTTGCAGTTGTCTTAGGCCTAGGTTTCTATTTTGATCTTGTAATTTGAGTTTTTGGACTTAATTAGTCCTCTTAGTTAAATGATATATTTAATTTGGGAGCTCCTTTCATTATGGCAGTCGTTCTTTCTGATTTTAGCCATGAGTTTTTTTTTCCTTTTGTTATATACCCTATTGAGGATAGAATTCTACCAGTGTGATTTATTTTTAGAGTTTGCTTTGCATTTGCTTCTGTTAATTACAATAGCCTCTATACAGCTACTTTCATGGTTGTAAAGCGTCTCTGTGAACAGATCCACATAGGTTGCTGTGAACTAGGGATTGGGAAGGGCATTACATTTTTACAAACTATCACTTAACAAGATGTAATTATCTTTTGAATAACTGCTAACTGTTGCAAGGTTTGCTAAGGTTACTGAGTTAAGTTTTATTTTGAAGGAAAAAACTTTGGTCCAACATCACCATTGAGGCAATGACATTGTGCAGTTTGGGGGAGGGGGGCTTGTGCAGTGCTCTCCCATCTCTGTGAGTGTGCACACAGACTGGTAAAAGTTAACTGTATTAACTTAAACTCCAAGAATCTTTGTGCCTATGAAGCAGTATTTGTTTCCCAAACTATACAGAGGGAGTTAGTCTTCCATAAGTATGCTATTTGGTTTACTGGTTTATCCAGTAAGCTTAGGTATGAGTTGTGTGATTCTAGAAACATAGAGGGTCACAGGACATTGTAGTGATTTACATATGGATAAATTCCAAGGCACAGTCCTGTTTTTAACCAACCTGGGTAGTGGTGCAAACTTTTGTATCCTCTAGAGTGAGGAGAGTTTGTATGTGTGGCTCCTAACATTGAGCAGTAACACCTTTAGGTTTCTTTTAATTTGAAATACTATGTTGGCAGTTTTTCAATTTGGCATTGCCTAAAATATCTCTAAGGGGTGGGATAAAGTTTTAGGCAGTATTCAGGCACCTAGGGGAGATGTGTGCAGACCATCCTTTGCAAAGCAATGTGGCTTGTTGATCATGTCCTCCCATAACAAATATTGAAAATTCCTGAAAAGACACTAGAAATTAAGTGAGTTATTGAAGTTGATTGTCTTTCATTTGTACTGTGGCATCATTCTTGGTGAAGGTAGAATGCTGCTCAATGTAAAGCACATTACCTACCTGAGAGGTGCATTCATAGAGATCCGTAATGTCTCTCTTCATCTTAGTCCAGGGAGTACATCTCAAGCCATTAATGCCTACATGGATTATAATAGAATCATACTGGTTTATGTTGTTTAGGTACTTTAGGGTGCATTTATCTTGGTGGATCTTGGTTAAAGATAAGCAACTAACCAGTATCATCATCTTCTGTCTGGAAAGTTGGGCATTTGTGAGTCATAAAATGGAGTCCTGGGTACTTTATTTAATGGCCTTATGGACTTTGTTCTTGAGGCTGCAGTGGGTATAGGCCTTGTCTGATGCTTGGTGTATTTTTTTTGGTGAGTGCTTTAGTAATTGCTAGTAAATAAAGCCAATACTAGAGCTCAAGTCCTAGGATTAGAATTTCAGAAACATTCAGCTTAGTTGATTATAATTTTAGAAGTTTACTAAGTGCCTAGCATAAGTTTGATCTGTGTGTGTGGTAACACCATGTGATGGATGTGTTGGATATGTTCTTGACAGCCTTGTTTGTATGAGAGCTTTTTCGTCTGTAGTAAATATGGGCATCTCTTGCATATTGCATTTGTTTAAGGATTAAATGGTTGTCTGTGAACATGAGACAAATGCTACATTGTCCCTAGATGTCCATATCTACCAAACTGGCTATGGTGACCTTTATAAATTGCATATCCATGTTGCCCAGACCTATATATGGGTGAGCTGCTGTAGGACTGGGTTATACTGAGGTTTCCTTGGGGGTTGTTTCCCTGGTTTGTTACTAGACTAGATTAATGTGCAAACAAGCTACTCTAAAGCTTTTCTCCATGCAGTGGATTTGTTTGAGCCACAGTAAGTCTACAGGTTTCAGTTCTCGGGGTAGTTGTATATATAACATTTACTTTCAGGGTATTTGTGTCTGTACAGGATGCTGCTAACCTCCTGATGGAAAAACCTCAAGTAAGGTTACTTACAAGTGTAATTCTACAATAAAACAACTTAACCAATCAACATCGACAATGCAATTTTAAGTATTTTGGAGGCTTAGAATGATTTAAAGATAAAATCAACAAATAAAGCAAAACTAAAGCAGTAGCTCTCTAAACATTTAACTGAATTACAAAACAATTAAATCTCTTGTCTTTCAAGGATGGCAATATAATTAATTCAGGACCTCCTCGGAGTATGACAAGGGTCCGAAACTGATGGAAGCTCTGGGAAAATGAGCAGGAAAGAATTTGTAGTAAGAATGGTTTACTCAAGTACAATACTGGTTTGCTGGGTGTTCACTTACTATTATAGATATATGGAAGACAATGCATGGGGAAGTACTTAAATAGGTTACACAACAACAATTGCAATGAAAGAGGGGGAGGGACTTTGAAAGTCAGTTTACCATAAGGGGTGGGAGTCTTAAACACAGCCTTTTAAAAACACAACTAGAGAAGGTTGGGAGGGTTAAGAGTTCTAGTTCCATAGTTACAATTTTAGAAACATTTCACTTAATGTCTTGGTGGGGGCTGGGTAGATTCAAAGAAAAAGGGGAAAAACATAAGCAAAGGTAGCAGAAAGAGACAAATGCAACTTTAATCCGGTATGTACAGCTATAAAAAGTACTGATGCCCAAATCTGGGAGGCAAATTCACAATAGTGCCACTACTGCAATCCCACCACAGACTAAGGTGCCATTCTATGCAGAAATTCATCAATAATTATGTAATAAATGAGGTTCAAATCTGGCAGTAATTCACTGTCCTGCCACAACTGTAAATGAAGCTTACAAGACTTTGGCTGCAGACTGGGTACAAAATACAAGTTACCTTTTACATGCAATTCTTGTTATGGAAATAGAGGTGCAGTATAATTTATGAACAATACTAAAATCTTGCAGAAATGCACAATCTTAGCATAACTGCAAATGAAGCTGCTGGGCTGATGTCTCAGAACAAACTAAAACAATGTAAATGGATAACTAATTTTTTGCTAAAACCTGGACAAAAAGCAGAGTAGTACAAAAAAGTATCGCCTCACAGGTCACTGTAATTGCAACTTAAAATATTTAAGCCAAATTCAAATAAAAGCTTTATTCCTTCCCTTTTGATGAAAAACATCTATCTCTCACACTTAAGTGTTTTCATCAACTCTGAGTCACATATACAAACACACACAACATTTAGCTTAAGAAAATTAGAATGCCTTTTTTAGGATGACCAATTTGAAGAGAGTCTTAAACAGGGATAGTATAGTCCTTCTAACCGTCTTGGTAGTTAATGTTGGTCAGAAACCTTTTCTACAATAAAATGTAACCTGGCCCAAGCAGTAGACTGCTGTAAATCTTTTCTTCATCTGCTACTATTAGCGAACAGATAAGCTCATTTCATTATCTGGGGCTTGTAAAATCTTCCACAATGTTGAGGTGTTTTACTGTCTTTACATGTATATAACACAAGCCTAACCAAGCCAGAGTTTTCACTGTATGGTACCTTAAACCTCCTTTAATGGAGACCCATGGGATACATAAATGACCGTTAAAGGCATCAGCATCCCACGGGCCTCTCTTACAGGATGTTTCAGGTATCACACAGTGAAAACTACAGCTTGGCTAGGTTTTTCTTTTATTTTTTATATATTTAAGTTTGTGTATATCAGCGGTGTAGTATGCTTGCAACCATGTAAAAATGCCTTTTTTCCAATTAGGTTTTTCACTACAAATACTGTTCACATTTGAGTCCACTCCTTTGTGAATACATTTTTAAAACAGACTCCAAAGAAGTTAAACCATTGTTGGGGAGCCCAGTCAAACATGGTAAAGAGGAATTCATGTATGTAACTTATGATTTTACCATCTATGTATGCTGCTACTATATAGGTATGGTATAATGTTCTTAAGCAGAACACTAACTTGTGGAATTTGAAGCAGTACATCTTTCTATGAGAGTGTTTAAATAAATAAGATAAACTGCATTAGAACACAGCCACTTGAGTACATGTATTAACTTATTCGGGCCCTGCTGATGGGTAGTCTGATAAATTACATTTCTAAAACACTTTGTATGCTAGTTAGACCCCACCTTGATCTCCTTTTCTTTTGTATGAATGCATCTGTTTTCCCTTGCTTCAGTATATACACCAATTGACATTTTCTGTATTAACCCGTGTCATGAAACACAACAAATTAGAACATCTTCCAGTTATATTCTTTGCCCCTTTTCTTACTTTTTCATAAAATTGTTTGTGCACTGCACTGTATACCTATCATGAAAAAAGGTGCATAACACAAGTCCACAAAAGCAGTAGCTTCTGATGCTGTTGTAGTGATTAGCAACTTGCAAAATAATTCAGTTAAGGATGATGTTCGATTAGAGTCAAACTATTAAGAAATCTGCCTCTATGTAATAGGAAAGAGCACCTTTTTTGGAGAAAAAAATTGAAAAATCTCAACATTTTGAAAGCTTTTCATTAGGAAAGACAGAAATGTGGGGAAGTGGTAATAAGTCACTTTGTTTACTCAGTCAGTGAAGTAATGTGCACAATTAATTAAGGAGACTTCCATCTAGTTATATACAGATTCTTCATAAAAATAGTGCTCTTGGTTGGTTCCTTGAGGTATCTGATGCTTGAATATTTTATCATTGTTTTGACACTACTTTCTGATAGCAGTATGAGATGTATTTCATCCATATTAGGTGTTTTCTTTCTTTCCACTGCAGTGTTGTGCAGCTGTGAAGTTAGTATATATAATTAAGTTGGGTATGTGCTGAATTAAGTTCCCCTCACAGAAGGAATTTGGGGGTGAGGGCAGTTCTTCCTCAAAAACAAACAAGCAAATAAACTTTTTTTAGTGATTTACCCCAAAACACTGTGTATACATTTAGGTGGTTTGCTTTTGAAAACTACTCGTATGGAATGTTCTCTTGTATATACACTGTATTGCTTGTATAATATCCATGATTTGAGAATGATTACTTATGTACAGTTTTTTTCACCAGATGTATAAGCTGCCAAAAATACTACTAAATGTCTTTATTAATGTAAATTCGGTATTGTATGTCAAATTTCTTGTATGTGGAGCTTTTCTCCCCAGTACTCCACTGAAAATGGGCACTTCTAGCCCAGCTGGACCATCCTGGTAAACGAATGCAAATAAATAACTTTTTTTGTGACTACTACTAATGGACAAAGATTTTTGCTGCATGCATGGGTCCCCTCAAATTATCTGTATTGTGATCCCAGTTATTCTCAGTTGGAGTAATACACAATTACAGTTATGGACCGGGAAATGGGTAAAACTAATCTATAATCAAATTACATAGATTTTGAGTGACAAAAGGGAAATAGGAAAGGCTTAATGTGGCCTGCAGGGGCAGCTAAGTAGTACTTGCGTATGAACCTATAATGCAGCAAATCACGCACATATCATGAAACTGCAATTAATAATATATTATTAGTGATTACTGATACTCAGAATGAGAAATGTAGACTTATAGTTATTGGGTCAAAACCACAAGTAGGAAAATGCCTTGTATTTTGATATAGTCACTTATGGGTATATATTGTGGACCTTGCAAAACATAATGATACCTACTGGGCTAAATAGTTTCAAGTGGCCTATGTTCAGCCCTTTTGAAAAATATTTTCATGAATGCATAATCGATTAATGATTATATAGGACGCAAATATTTTAATGCAATACAGGCTTAAACATAATTCTTGAAAAATACAATTCAATCATTTCTCCACAAAAAAATTTGAATATTAATTGGAATACTGATAAAAAAAAATTGTGCTTCTTCCTACTTCATTTTGCTGCTTGTGCTTAGATGTTCAACTACATTTAGTTTGCTGCATTTGTTAATGCTTGTCAGTAGCCTTATTAAATTGATGACAGTATTCTACAGAATTGCTGCTTTATTTGAGCTGTTTTTTACTGTTCTGATTGCGAGCTAATGTATCACATTTGCACTGTTTTAAAGCAGTTTACTGATTAACTGCATTTCATTAATGTTTAACTGTATTTCATTGCTATTTACTGCAGTTCATAATTGTTTAACTGTATTTTTTAATATTATGTTCTATTTTTGTCACTAAGTGGTTAATCTGTGTGTTTTTGTGAGTTTTACTGTATTCTTAACCCTTAAATTGAGTAGCGTAGTCTGGATACAGGTTTGATGCATCCAGAGCTGTTTTTTGCCTACTGTATTTCTGGCAGCCATTTTGTGTTTGTTTTCTGTGCTTCTGGCCGCCATCTTGTTTTGGTATGGGCCTATCTCCTCTACTAGTGAGAGTAGCAGGGCTGCTTGGACCTTGTCTGGCACAAGCTGATTGGTAAAGAAAGCAAGGACTAGCAGGATTGGCTAGATTTCTATTACTAGAATCTTCCATTTTTTGTGGTATTTAAGCTCCGTATTTGGGCTTGTTTGCACTTGCTACACCCCAGCTGCACTGCTTGTAACCCATTGTGAGGTATTCCAGCTACAGATGTTCATTTAGCAGCACTTGTGTAATCACCTAATAGTACTACTACTCTTAGACCTTCCACCCTTTACCCTCTTATGTCTCTCTGTCCTCTGTCCCTCAGATTCTGACAAATATGGATGGACAATTTCCTACACTTTCTCCTGCCAGTCTGGTTTGTATTGGCATCTTGAGACAGTGCAGCAACTGTCTCATATACATAGACAACCATCTGATACTAACACCTAGGAACACAATTTGTAAGAGATGCAATTACATTAAGAACTTAGAGTCTATGGTCTCTCCCTCACAAGCTATTATATCTGGCACAGAGAAGGTTGTCAACACAAATACCACACCACAAAAACCTACACAACACACATCCACATATGCGGAGGTCCACAACATAAACGTATACAAACAAAAGAGATCTCCCAGGCAAAAACACACACAAACTCCACTGCTCACCACACATAGTCCAAACACCGGTATCTCACAGCCACTAACACCCTAAACATAAACCCAGCATAGGGATGTGCCCCTCACCAGGCTGGATAAGGAGAATATCATGGTTAGTCTATCAACAACTGGTACCATTATGACTCTGTCATAGTCCATGTTGGCATTAATGATTTGAGACGTCCCTCCCTGGACCATATAAGAGAGACGTGATTGAGCTCACTGAATGCGTGTCCCAGGCAGGTATGATCTTAGCATTCTACTGTCGAATGATGCCTCAATACAAACAGAAAATTGTTGATTTTAACAATTGGCTTAGTTTCTGATGTCATTCCAAGGGGATCCAGTACCTGACAGCCTATGAAGGCACAACTGATAAAATGCGATACTTTGCCAGAGATGGCCTGCATCTGTCTCTCTTGAGGTTCAGGCTTCTGGCAAAGGCTCTTGCCTCCCCCATAGTGCCTTTTTTAGGCAATGCCATGAGGTCAAAACTGTCAACATGAAAATTTAATCAAAATGCAAATTAAAGGTCATGCTGCTAAATGCAAGGAGTTTAAACATGCAGCTGCACTGGTTGCAAGCATTCATAAACTTGGAAGATGCTGACATTTGTGCAGTCACAGAAACCTGGTTCAGAGCTGTGGAGATCACCCCAGCCATACCAGGTTACACATCCCATCATACATTCAGACGCCAAACCATGGGCAGCAAAGCAAAAGGAGGTGGAGTTGCAGTATATAGAAAAGACAGACACACCTCCAGGCTGGTCAAACAGTATGACACACAGGATCCACTTCAGGTGCAGTTA
This sequence comes from Protopterus annectens, assembly GCF_019279795.1. Lineage (NCBI taxonomy): Eukaryota > Metazoa > Chordata > Ceratodontiformes > Protopteridae > Protopterus > Protopterus annectens. The sequence continues at coordinate 315,689,146 of NC_056749.1, read as the reverse complement.
ATCATTGCAAAGACTCCTATTCAAATAATAGCTAGCTACAGGCCCCCAACTTTGACTCAAGATGCCCAGTCCACCTATCTGAACCTCTTTGAATATATCAAGAGTCAAACCTTTACCATAATCGTGGGTGACTAACTATCCAACCATAGATTGGAAGAACTGCTTATGCTAAAACACAAATGCCCAGAGATTCCTAGATTTTATCAAGGCAAATGCCTTAGACCAGCTGCGTGACACCTCACAAGAAGTGAAAATATCTTGGACTCAGTATTAACTAATATGAGTAACAACTGCATCATCCCTACAGTGTCATACTCCCTGGAAAGATTCACCCACAAAACGGTTACATTCGAAACCCCCCCCCCCTTCCAGCTAGGGTTAAAAAAAAACTTCTCCAGAGCTGATTACAGCCTCCCATGGGAAGGTATAATCAGCTTTACAGCTCCTTCTCCCTCCATACGAACTGGCAAATATGTCCAAACCTACACCAAAGTACTGTATAGGTGTATGGAATCAGGAGTACCCGTCAGGATAAAATCATCTTCCTCAATGAAGAGTAAACTTGTCTGGTGGACATCCGCAATAAATAAATTCTATAATAAAAGGAAAACATTGCTGTCCAGGACCAAGAAGGATCAGGTGCCTAATTAGAAGCAATCTCTCCTTATCCTGAACAAGCAAATAAGAGCACTAGTGAAATCCTCCAAAGCAAACTTAAGTCCAAACTGGCTACATCTACGAAAGATAATCATAAGGCCTTTTTCACATATGTCTGCAATCACAAAGGAAGCACTCAAATCTGCTCAGAACTGATGCTCAAGGTCACCAGAAATGCCATAGATATAGCCAACCTGCTCTCAGGTTCAGTAAAATCTTCACCCCTCTGTCCTCCCATCAGTAAATCAGGACATCCCCAGCATCTCTCCCCCTCCCTTATCTCTAGGGATCAAGTCACCACTGCTTTCTCAAATGCAAAAAATACAGCCTCCATGGGACCACCCAATAACATCCCAGGCTACATCCAACATGAGCTCAGGCAGAAACGTGTAGCATCATTAGGCACCCTATTCAACCAAAGCTTGAGTATCAGCTTTGTCCCAGCTGAGTGGAGGACAGCCACTGTTATCCCTTTGCACAAAGGTGGAGTGTCCACTGATCCAGGAAATTATGGATCCATCAGCCTAACTAGCCTGATCTGCAAGGACATGGCGCCTTCTTATCATGGACCTCATTAACATGGCAACCTCTAAACACTCGATCCCACACAGTTTGATTTCATCAAGGGGCAGTCATGCCTTTTAAATTTGGTCAACTTCTTTGAGACAATCACCAAAGCAATGGACGAGGGGAAGACTGTGTGCACTGGCTAACTTGACTTGGCCAAAGGTCCTTCAAGAGGGTCTCGCCCAAACAAATGACTGGTGCCAGAAACATGGACTCAAACTGACTGCTAAAAAATACATCATCATCACCTTTGGGGAGAGTGATGTCCCCAAAAATGATCACATTAATAACAAGGTCCTAAGCAAGCAATCAGTTGTGAGGGACTTGGGCACCCAGGTTGATAGCAAACTGATGTTTGACCACCATATTGCCTCCGTTGTATAAAAAGCTTTATACATGGCCCACCTCATTAGTAAGGGTATTTCATCCAGGGACAAGGAGGTTATAACATCCCTGTATTTTCCCTTATAAGACCCATTATTGAGTGCAATGCCCCTTTTGGCATGTACCTCACAAAGCACATGTAACAGCTGGACAAGACCACAGAGGTTCCTCACCAGGAGAATCCAGGGCCTCAAACATCTACCCTACACAGGTTGGCTAAAGGCTCTGTCCCTCTACTCAGTCTCCTACAGATTTAGAAGTGAGGCTTGTCTGGCATACAAAGCAATATCAGACCCCATCTGGTTGGGACTGCTGAATATGTGCAAGTCAAACTCCACTCTAGTAACCCACATGGGTGACCTCCACCTGTTCTGTGACATCAGTAGGACTTGGTGGTGGATAGATTTGTGTCCCAGAGACTCCCCCCTTCTGTGGAATAGACTTCCACTCCACGCCAGGCAAAGTACCTCATTAACCCCTTTTAAACACAACCTGGATAACTGATGGGGAACAGAAAATACACCCCTGGGATTCCACCTGTGTTCCTGCTGGACAGTGGCATTGGGTCCTGACTTGACAGAACATGGACTAAATTTTTGGCTAGGTTTGTAAGGGCCTCTGGGCCAATAGCCTATTACCTTCCTATGATCCTATAAAAGTAATTCATTCCAAGGACATGTGAGCTTTGACCATCATGTGTAGGAATAGGGAGTAATCTGAAACTCGTGTGGGAATTGTAGCAGGATGTTAGAGATTAGATGAGAAAAAATTCCTCTCTTGTCAGGGAAATTAAAGTTACGAGGAGAATGGGAGCACGCCAAGACTGTTAACATCTCATATCTCTTTATTGTGATTTTACTTATTTGGTTTAGGGGGCATTAGAAATAGTTTTGTTTATTAAAACAAATGGATGGAAATGTACATAATGTATATTTTCTGGAATTGTGACTCATAGGGTTGCACTTATGAATATATATTGATACCACATTTTTATTTTTCCTTCTGTTTTTTGAGGGAAAAACGGGCAGCTGCTAGGAGAGTTTCAAATAAGCACCACCGTGAGGACTACTTGATAAGAAAGATTTTTTTCCTAGACAAGTGAATAAAAACAAAATTATAGTTAAAAAAATATAAAGCGTTCTGCAAAAAATGTACCTGGCAGTATGAATATTCCACACAGAACAGATGTGTATAGAATGTTTCCTCAAGTAAGTTGCGCTGTGTTAAAAGATGGCAAACAAACACAAGCATGAGAAACTTCAAATATTTCAAACTCTTAAGTTTGCAGTCGTATACACAGAATGCAAACATTTCACACATGCACACACACTAACAGTTGTGCTTGACTGCAGACATCATTGAATGCTTAACTAGCAAGAAAGGTATGCTTTCAAATGCCTACAAGTTAATTAGAGCCCTTAAATACCAAAATCTGATGTAGTTTTCCAATGATTGGGACCAGCAAGGGACTAATTTAAGGAAAGATCAGAAAATCAGCGCAATTAACTCTATCATCAAGCTAACTCTGTTCAAAAAACTAATTTATACGCAAGTAATTACTAATAATTCCTATTTCACCCCCGCTATACTAAACAAATTCAATTTGAATGTCTGTCCAGCACGCTCATGTTACTCCTTCCCATGAGCAGACATAATACACATTCTGTGGTTCTGTAAACATGCACACAATCTTTGGTGCTCCTTAAGAGTGCGTATAGAGAAAATGGGGTATCATAAGTCAACATTATCTTGGGAACTGGCTATACTTCACATCACAGATCTTAAGTTATCTAAACTGAAATTTCAGGTTCTTATTACCCTATACTTATTAATCAAACTATATATAACTAAAAACTGGTTGGATCGTACTAAGTTATCCTGGAAAGAATTTAAGAATTTAGCTTTCAAACGCATAAACTCACAAAAACTATATATAGGAAGCATTAACAAAGATATTACCAGAAATCCTGGAAGCTTTTATTTGATCTCATTTCCGGGGATTAGCTCAAGGTCAGAGAAAGTATGTACTCATTGCAGGTCCGTACTACGGGATATTTTAAGTACCTTATTAAATTTCAATTTGTTGATTGTCTCCTATTTCTAAATGCTAGCAGTAAATGCCAATATTGGAACCAGTTTGGCTTCTGATGTAGGAAGCAGTAGCACTGTTTTGCATATATGTATAGTTTGGATGTTCCTTTATTTTTATTTTTTTTATTTTTTTTTTTTTGTTTTAGTAATAAGTAAGGTATTGATATGAGAGTTACTTTGTCACTGCATGGATTTTTTTCAATCGATTAAACAATGTACTATACTTTCTGTACAAAAAAAATAAAAAGATATTAGAAAAAAGTGACATCTTATAAAGTGTATACAAATGTGCCAAAATGACCCTACATAACTAACTCATATAAACAAGAGTAGTTGGTTACACTTATAAATATTTAATTGCCTAATAAATATTTAAGATAAGTCTGCTCAGTTATTATGTAATTTAACATGTTGATCAATGTACATCTTTACATAAACCTCTTCTAATGAAAAATAAAAATCCTTACATGGAAGATTGCTATATAGTTGCACTCTTGCAGAGATGTGAAATTTAGAAGAACTGCAAAGAGTAATGCAAGTTTTCAATAGCATAGTAAGAAGACAATGCCAGTGTTGTGGGTATTGCTGTGATGACATCTAGAAAGGGTATGGAGGGAAGTATTTATAATTTTTTTCAAAAAATCATCTAGAATGTTTGAAATGTTAGTACAGGTGGGGAGAAGTGAGATAGAAAAAAAAAAAAAACAGCAAAAGTTTACCTTATACCATGGGTATGTATACCAAGTAAAACAGTTCATAGGTTGGTACTAGGCTATCAGCCCTAGGTCCTATACAAGTCTAACCATAACAATTCCCTGGCTATTTCTTCCCACACTATTTACTTCCCTGGACCCCTGTCTAATAGGGTGATTGACATGATCTCCGGGGTGAATTTCCTTTCTCCCATCCAATCGTCAACGTTCCTTTTGAAGAGGGCCAAAGAGGCACTCTGCTTGACATGTATGGGCAATCTATTCCAGAGTCTGGGGAGTATCTGGGTCAGGAACCTATCCCTCCAGCATGTTTTCTTTATTGTGATGATAAGGTTTAGATCCCTGGAGCATGTGGCTCTGAGGGATTGGGATTTCTTTAAGTGTAGCATGTCCAACAGCTCTGGGTTCAACATGGCCTTGTATGTTAAGCAGAGATCGCCTCTGAGTAGACAATATGAGACAGAGTATAGCTGGAGTTTTTTAAGGTGGTCAGCATAGGGCATCTGCTTTAGGACTGTGATCCTTTTAGTGAGTTATTTCTGCGGCCTTTCCAGTTATTGCAGATGTCTTGAGAGGTACATAGCAAATGGGGCGTTGTATTCTATAATGGGTCTAATGAGGGATGAGTACAGTGGGACAATGACCTCCTTTTTTCTGGATGAAAAGCCCTTAGTGATGAGGTGTGCCACATAGGATTTCCTGACTGTTGTGGCAGTGTGGTTATCGAAGGTGAGACCACTGTCCACCTTTGTCCCTAAGTCTCTTATCACACTTTTGGTGTTTAGTGTACTGCCACCTATATGGTAATTCACGGAAACATGTTTTTCCCAAAGGGGATAACTATACATTTCTTGGCATTGAGCTTGAACCCATGGCTCTAGCACCAAGCATCTGTTTCTGTAAGGCCCTTTTGTAGAGTATCCACATCATTTGGGGATTCAGTAATGGCTCCCAGTTTGCAGTCATCTGCGAACTTTGTTAGCCAGAGTCCCTTAGTGTTGGCCTGTACTTCAGAGAAGTAGATGACAAACAAGAGCAGTCCCAGGACTGAACCCTGAGGTACTCCACTTGTCACTTGTCTGGAGCTGGATTTGGAGTCAGCTACCTTTACAGTGTGGGTTCTATCAGTAAGCCAGTTAGCAACCCATTGGGTGATGTAGGGATTAATGCCCAGCTTACTAAGTTTATCTATGATTCCAGAGTGGGGGATGGTGTCAAAGGCCTTGGCAAGGTCTAGATAGGCTGTGGACCACCTTACCCTTGTCCATGGCTCTGGAGACAGATTCGAAGAAGTCAATCAGGTTCAGGAGACAAGATCGGCCCTTCACAAACCCAAACTGGGTGGGGTCTAGTGTTTGAAGGTCGCCAATGTCTTTATTTAGTTGTCAGGAAAATATCTGCTCTTGTAAACTGCACTGCGCTAGAAGACAAGAAGCACGTAAACATATAACAATAGAAAAGCTACACTATAAATAACCTTGACACTTAGCTTTATTTTCTTTTTCTGTATAAAAAAGAACAAAGTGTTTTTTACACTAACTCTCCTAATGTCTTGGTGAAAACTTTGAAAACAATAATGTAAAAGCTCAGCTAACATACTTGGCAAAAAGTCAGGCAATAGAAAAGGCAGCTGGTACATAAAACATGATCAACTGAAACCAGAAACTGAGTTAAGATTGCATAGTGATTGTTAACTACATTACGAGACTAGGAGATTTGTATAAGTATATGCATTTATGATCAAAATTTATATATAATACGAATCATAATGGACTTCAATAGTAAGTTAAATGGAATATACAAGAACTATTGGTGGTATTCTTGAATAGGTAATTAAGTAGCGAATATATATCGTAAGGTTAATATATTTTTAACATACCTTACAAGCATTGTACGAATTTCTCCTCAAGTCTTGTTAGATTCCGCTGACTCGTAACATTTTGTGTTCTCACTGTTGGGAAGAGATTTGTCTAAAAAGATCTCCAATGGATAGTGTGGCTTTTAAAGCAACATAAAAGAAAGGCTGTGTCCTCCTCAATTAAATGGTTTTAAGATGGCATATGAAAGTAAAAAAGATGCATGTGAACTATGCATTGAAAATGTACGGTGTAGGAAGAATTAAAATTAAACACTTTTTAATATAATAGAAAAATAAAACAGTTTACTCTACAAATATATGCATGAAAAATACCTGTGATACTTATATTACAGTAGTCTGTCAGCATAGGCTATAACAACTAAGCAGTATTACTAATATTTTGTTTTAAGAACAGTTCAAAATAGGGAAATATTAATGTTTCATTTCCTTCATAGTATGCTTTTGTCAGAGCTGAGCCTTGAACATTTCATAGATGATAGCATTTATCTCTGGTCTGAGAAATGTGACTGATTTGATTGCATGAGATGTTAATTTGAAATGTCTTTGGTAAAATAATTTGACAAGCATTTCTTTTAACATGCTTATAATGAATGTCAATAGTTATGGGCAAAGCTCTCCACAAAATATAAGTAAATTCTGTATTTGGAATACTATGATGTGCTTTTTACTTATATGGGGAAAAATAAATGATGGTTATGTAGTCCTATCTCGCCTACATTTTTACCCATGGTTTGGAGCCGAATATCGGCTCCAACTCAGCCAAACTTTTCTAGCTCGAAGTCTTCTATTGGCTGGGCTAAGCAGGTATCCCATGGTGCACTGCTCCATATCTCCAGATCTCATTTCCGCTCGTGTAGCTTGGACGTGGTCTCGCTCTTGTCTGTGGCGAAGTACCTTTTTCTTGTCTTAAGAAAAATTAATGTTCTGAAACAAAAAGCTATTTTCATAACTATTGTCTTTAATGTTGTTTACCCTTTAGGTAGTGTGCTTATTTTGTGGTATCCCGATAACTGTTCCCTCGGTCTAGGCCCGTTTCAGTTAGAGGACCTAGTCCTTTTGTCCTTCTATTTGTCAAACCATTTAAATTAGAGGTTTGATTTTCAGTTCTCCAATCCTTGTAGTCATTAACCATTTTAACTAGAGGTTTTTTGACATAGTTGGTCTCAGTGTGTCTCTAGAGTGTGTGTACTCTTTCAACTTTTAACTGATTCCCGCGTTTTTGTGGTGTTGAGTGGCTGTGAGTTTTTCCTGTCAGACTTTCTCTTAGGTTGCGTTGTGTGTGTTTCTTGTGAATATGTCTAAAGATTCCAAAGAGCACAAACCTTCTGGTTTCAAAAAGTGCTCTAAATGTGGGTACAAAATGTCCATCACCGATGGGCATTCTATTTGTGTCTATTGCCTGGGAGCCATTCATCTGAAGGAGTCCTGCAGCTTTTGCCATGAGTTCAGTCCCAGAGTGCTCCAAGAGAGAAAAGAATAAGCTGATCCTAAAGGGACTCTTGAAACCCTCTTTTGAGGAGGCCTTAGATTCTTCTCTCATTGCTAAGTCTAAATCGTCTAAGTCTAAAAAGAGATCTCAGGCTCCGTCAGCTTCATCGGAGCCTTCGGAGAAAGTCACAAAAATTGCATCAACCTCCTTGGCTACACTGTCCTCGAGGCCGCAGGAGGTGCCAGTGTTCATGGAACCGGCATTGGCTCCTGTTATATAGGAACCACTTCGGAGCCGATCACCCTGTCTCAGACCAGTCTCTCCTGAGAGGAGATCTCGATCTCCCTCCCTGTCCTCCAAATCCTCCAGGACCCTTTTGGATGTGGATGTTGATTGGGTGGTCCAAAGGCTCCTCCAGTCACTGGTTTTGGCAAAATTGTTTTTGGTCCTGGCCCAGTCGGCTCTGGAGCCTGTCCCGGCTCCTGCTTCAATCATTCCTCCTCAGAGTGCATCTCTGTCTTCCGGGCAGGAGTGTTCCGTGTCGTGTGATGTTCCTAGTCTGGTTCCAATGGCTCCTCCAGCTCCATCGGTACTGGCATCAGCTCCGACCCCATTGGCTCTGTCCTCTGGGTTTGGGATTCGGGATTCTTCAGTCGGGCCCAAGGGGGACATCTCTGGACATATTTCAGTTCCGAGTCTCCCTCTCTGTGCCTTGGCTCATGGAATTCTGACTCCGTCATGGTCTTGGAGGCTGGCCGGTCCTCAGACTCAGCGGGACCAGCCTTCGAGGCCATGCAGACTGCGCTGGCCAGATCATCAGCTACATCAGGCAGATCGGTCACTCTGTCCCCCACCACTCCAGTGAGAGCCTCTGACCACCATCTATCTATGGACAGCAGAGCAACAAGGCCTATGGATACCCCCACGAGTGGTCCCCAACTTTGAAGGCCCTTCAGAGTTCATGCCTGAAGAGCCCCCTAGAAAGAAAACGTGCAAGAGAAAGCACATAGACTCCCAGGATGAGTCCCTCACTTCTGATACTGACCTCAAGGAATCAGAGGGGTCCCCCAAGTCATCCTCTGATGATGTTTCCTTCTCCAACATCCTGGAGATACTGAAGCAAAGAGGTGACTGGCCATCCAAAGCCCCTTCCGAGGAGAAGTCTGTCTTCCTTAAGGCCTTTGGTGCTCAGCCTTCCACCTCCTGGGTAGCCCCAACCTTTGATGAGCTCCTTGATTTAATCTGCTGAGGGGTGTGGGAAAACCCTGATTCTGTGGTGCCCATACCCAGGCATCCCAGCAAGTTTCTTACTGCTCCCCAGGGTAAGGAGTTCTTGTCCAATGGAGTCCCTGTAGATGCCATGGTGGTGGCGGCAGCCACTCAGAAGGAAGTAGCGGAGACCTCTTCCTCTGTCCATCCTCCTAACAAGCAGTCTAGGACCATGGACCTGTATGGGAAGCATACCCTCTCATCAGCAATCTTTACCTTACAGTCGCTGAACTATGTCTCATTTCACTTGGCTCCAGAGAGATATTCTCAAGGAGTTAGGAGATACTCTTGCGGGTAACATCCCTGAGACAGTGGCCCAGACTGTTAACGCCCAGGTGTCTACCCTCATTTCCATTGTCAACTCCTCCATGTGGCTCATTTCGTATGCAGCCGAGGGAGCGAGTAGGGCAGCAAGCTCAGGAGTTGTCATTAGAAGGCAAGCCTGGCTGTGCCTGTGTCACTTTGCGGAGGCCTTCAAGTCTTCCTTCACTGACACCCCCTTTGATGGTTCTTATTTGTTTGGAACCAAAATGAATGACACCCTCACCAGGTGCGAGCAAGAGAGAAAGACCCTGTCTGCTGTAGGGGTCCATTTTTCCCTTCCTTCTAGGCCTTACCCCAACCCCCAGCAGGGTGGGAAGATGTGGTTCAAGAAATCACAGAGGTTTTTTCCTGCCGCACAAGGTGAGTCCCCCTCCAGATGCAGAGGAGGGAGAGGTTACTCAGGGAGATGCCACCCTAGAGGCAAAGGAGGCCCCCGCAATTCGGGAGACCATGATTCCTTTCACGGCTCTCCCTACTTTCTTTCCTGAGGGAGTGCCCAGCTATGCTTATCAGGAACCAGTCGGGGTCGAATTTCATTATATCCGGAAGCCTGGAACAGCATCACCCAAGACCGATGGGTATTGCGAATAATTTCCAGAGGTTACCTCATTCTGTTTACATCAAACCCCCCTTCAATCAGAAAAATCCCAGATATTCCACCCAGTCAGAGATCAAGCAGCCTCAGAGGTTACAAAGCTGCTAGGAAAAGGAGCCATCCAGTGTGTCCCCTCAGACCAAATTGGATTAGGGACTTGCTCAAGATTCTTTTTGGTGCCGAAAAGAACAGGGGACCTAAGACCCATATTAGGTCTCTGCCAACTGAGCAACTTTATACAGAAGTCCAAGTTCCATATGGTCACACTACAATCGATTCTCTCATTGTTGGGAGAGGAGGTATGGATGTGCTCCATCGACCTCAAGGATGCTTACTACCATGTAAAAATGGACAGGACATCCAGGAGCCACCTACACTTCCAGCTGGGAGCCAGTCACTTCCAGTTTTGAGCCCTGCCCTTTGGTCTCACCACAGCCCCCAGGGTGTTCACCAAGTATATGGCAGAGGTGATGACTCACTTGAGACTTCAGGGATTCCAAGTGTTTCCGTATCTGGACGACTGGCTCCTTACTGCCCCCATCAGGGATCAACTAGTCCAAACCAGGGACGCTACCATCACTCTATGTCAACAGTTGGACATAACAGTAAATTGGGAAAAACTGCTTTGTTGCCCTCGCAGCATAGGTGCAGAATTAGACACCATTCGAATGCGAGCATTTTTACTGCAGGAGAGGATCAGAGTCTTACAACAGCAAATACACATCCTGATGCCCCTGAGGAAAGCGAAGGCAAGATGGATTCACCAACTCCTGGGGGCCATGGCAGCAACGATTATGTTGGTCCCCCTAGCGAGATTGCACATGAGACTTCTCCAATGGCTTCTCTTTGTTCAATGGTCTCTCCAAAAACTTTCACTGTCCCACCCCATTTTGCTCACGGACAGATGCAAACAGGACCTCAGTTGGTGGCTTTGCATCAACAATTTGGAAGGGGGAAGGCCCTTCCGTCCACCCATCCTGGTTGCCACAGTGACCACGGGACGCCTCCCAGATGGGGTGAGCATTATCTTGGCAGGACAGTCCAAGGCACATGGCAAGATCAAGAGATACATCTGCATATCAACATCCTAGAGATGAGAGCAGTGCTACTGGTGTTGCAGGCACTTCAGAGCTTTCTACCTCTAGGGACGATTGCAATACACTTGGACAACATGTCAGTAGTGTGGTATCTAAACAAGCAAGGGGGAACCAGGTCTTACCCCCTGTGCAGAGAGGCCATGCGAGTGTGGCAGTGGGCAATAACTTCCCAACGTTTTCTGGTGGCAATGCACATTCCGGGGAAGTCCAACGTGATTGCGGAAATGCTAAGCTGAGCTATTCTGATGCCTTACGATTGGTCCCTGAATCGTCTGATTGCAGAACGAATCTTCAGCATATGGGGTCAGCCTTGCGACCTTTTTGCCAGCCCCCTCAATGCCAAATGCAGCAACTACTTCATGCTGATCCCCCCACAGGGGGAGTGAACCAGGGACGCTCTGGTTCATGATTGGCCCTCCGGTCTGCTTTATGCTTTCCCTCCATTTCCCTTGCTGTCGAAGGTGATTCAGAAAGCGCAATCCTTGGGAAGCAGAATGATTCTGATTGCTCCACACTGGCCTAATCAAGTTTGGTTCCCCTTTCTTCAACCATATACTGTGGACACTCCTTGGATCCTGGACCCTCAACCAGATTTACTGACACACATGTCGGGACAGTTCCACCTCTCTCTGATGACTTTCCGATTGATGGCCTGGCTACTCCACTTCCGTTGTTAGTTAAGCTTCATAAATTTTCACCGGAAGTGGTTCACATTTTATCTTCCTCTCATAAGCCATCTACTGGGAAGATTTACTCTAGCAAATGGAAGAGGTTTTCTATTTGGGCACATATCCAAGGAATTGATCCTTACACAGCTCCAGTTGCTTCAGTCTTGGAGTTTTTGTTTATGCTTTTCCATCAGGGTTCCACATCAGCTACCATCAAAGTTCAACTGGCAGCGATCACCAATTTTCATGTGGCTAATGAGCCTGGTCTCATGGCTCATAGACTCTGCAAGGCTTTCCTGAAGGGTAATCTGTTACTCTGTCCCCCGGTCTCTGAACCTATAATGCCCTGGGATCTCAATTTCATTCTATAAGCCCTTATCTCACCACCTTTCGAGCCTGCAGCTACCTGTGAATTGAAATTCTTGACCTGGAAAACAGCCTTCTTAACAGCAATCACTTCAAGGTGAGTTTCAGAAATTCAAGCCCTCTCTGTCAAACCTCCATACTTAATCGTCCATAAGGACAGGGTTTCTTTTCGACCAAACCCTTCTTTTCTTCCTAAAGTGGCTTCCATGTCTAATCTTAATCAATCCATTGAGTGGCCTGTATTCTTTCCTCAATTTTCAAACAAGGCAGAATTTAAATTTCATCAGTTGGATGTACACAGACAGTTACGTTTCTATCTGCACCGAACAAAGGATATCTGGAAGTCTGATCAACTAGTTATCTCCTTTTCGGAGAACAAAATTGGGTCCCCAGTCTCGAAGATCACCATATCCAGATGGATATCTAGTTGCATCTCTTACATCTACCAAGCAGGAGGAAAAGATCTGCCATTTCCGGTCAGGGGTCACTCTACTCGGGCTGTTTCTACATCTACAGCCTATCAAGCCAGATTGTCAGTGGATGATATATGTGCTGCGGCTACTTGGGCTTCTCCTCACACATTTGTTTCTCATTATAAATTGGACGTGGTTTCTAGGGGCAGGTCGTCCTTTGGCTCCACAGTACTCAGGAGTATTTTCCTATGAGCCACCCAGGATGTAGGTGCTAGGGACGCTGTCCCACGGGTAAGAATGTAGGCGAGATAGGACTACATAACATCAAGAAGTTACGTACTCACCATAACGTTCGATGTATGTAGTCCATCTCGCCTCACATTCTTACTTACCCTCCCACTGTCCCCCTTCCTGGAGGATCTGGAGGTTAGGTTTTTATCTACAGAGTTCCCTTTACTTTAGCTTATTCTTTTTTATCTGGATGTTGTGTACGCATGAGGTATGGATGAGTATTGCAGCAAACTAGATCTGGGGATATGGAGCAGTGCACCATGGAATACCTGCTTAGCCCAGCCAATAGAAGACTTCGAATAAGAAAAGTTTGGCCAAGTCGGAGCCGAACCAAAGGGTAAGAATGTGATGCGAGATGGACTACATACTTTGAAAGTTATGATGAGTACATAACTTCTTGTTTTTAGCAGGTAGAGAGGAAGTGTACTAAATATGGTGTACATAAAATGTTAAGTCACACTATGATAACTTGTGCATATAATTTGCATGGGGTACACTCAATCCAACTCTTTTTGAAATTACAAATCAAAAAAAAATGAAATACATCCATGGAATGTAATATACATAGGCTATCAGTCTATGGACTATTATAAGCCTAGCTAATCGCCAGATCCATCCATCCATCCATCCTCAACCCCTTTTCCCACTTGGCATATAGGGTCAGGGTATCACTTCATCAGTGACAATCCTCTTGTGCCAAGGTTTAGACCGCTGGGTGGCAAGCCCTGCTGTGGTAGTTCATTCATACCACTCACTCACACTATACTCTCACCTACGGCCAATTTAGAGTTTGCAATCCACCTATTCCATGTCTTTGGAATGTGGGAGGAAACCAGAGCACCTGGAGGAAACCCACGTGACTGCAGGCAGGACATGCAGACTCCGTACAAAAGACACCCTGGCTGAGAATCAAAACAGAGAATTTCTTGCTGTGAGGCAAAAACGCTAACTGCTGCATCACCATGGCCACTCCTAACTGCTGCACCACTACAGCCACCCCTAGTCACCAAATGTCATAATAAAAATCATGCACCTTGTATCTGTGAGGTAAAAACTTTAACCATTATATTTTACCTTGGTATAACTATATGGAAAAGAGTAAAAAAAAACTTGAAAAAACTAAGAGGAAGTTAATATACATAAGGAAGCTGCTAAATTTATAAGCAGTATTAGAAAACATATAAGGGAACTCAAAACTTTTCAGCATCCACCTTAAAAGAATATCCAGAATTACTGAACATATATGAGATAATATGGACTGATTACTACATATATAAATTATATAACTTGATAAGAAAATAAGATTCAGATTCAGTGCATAATTGGGCACAGTACCATAAATGAAATTCTCTTGAAAACAACAAAACAGTTTTAAGATCTATTAAGTGTAGTTCAATCTTCTGGTTTTAGAAAACAATTATTTCCACATTTTTTACAGAATTTTGCATTCCACATGTCATAGGTAGAGATACAAAATAAATGACAGTTGCATATGGAGATGTTAAGAAAATAAAGATAAAAATCAGGAATACATTTATGTTGATGTACAAAATATGAAACTTATTTGGTTTAACATTATTGAGATTTTTTTAGCATACAAAAACATAGTTTTATTCAATATTACAATATCGTGAGGAACAAATATACATTTTTTTTCGATAATATTAGCAATAGCAAGAAAAACTAAGAAACCGGTTAAAAGACACAGGACACAGACCTAATGAATTTTGTTGTTTCCTCAAGAAGTTTATAATAAAGAAATTGGAATAATAAATTATAAAAAAAATAAATCAAAAGAAAAAGCAAACCCAAGTTCTTGATAAATATATCAGCTATTTGGGAAAAAAAAAAAAACACTGATGCACTGCTTTGCTACTGTAAATAAAACAAACCATGATAGAATCACTATAAACGTACGGAGGAATATAAGAATACAGTGACTCAAAAGCCAGATATAACACATTTCTTAAGTGCTTCCATCTCGCAAAACAATTGCTTGAGACCTCATCAGACAAAATCACAAATGAGACCTATTTTTTAAATGTATATACAACTGTTAAACGACTAAGGTTACACCATGGATCATGAAATTGTACAACCCCAATCATCTGAAATGACAAAAACAAATAATGTGCTGAATACAGAAGGTAAAATAATAATTTAAAGCATTGTTTTGGTGGTGATAAGACTCCTGTACCACTGATGTGAGGTGAAAGCTCCCCATGCCTTCTGAACTTGTGTATCAACTCCATGTTTACACTGACTTGAAAAGAGGAGAAATCTCCCAAAAAGAGAGCGATTACCAGTACCAGCGCACAGACAAAAATCACATAAGCAGTGCTCTCCTATGGAAAACAGCAATAGGCACTATTTTTTGGCATCCTTTTCTTCGGATTAATATGACCAAAACATTTTTACCTAGACAACCTGTAGTGGAGTCCTATAAAACATGTCATCAGGGAAATAAATATATACAAAATTATATAAATTAATTCCTTGGCTGAATATATAGATAAGTTAACTAATTCTGTTAGATCTCCCTCTCTTAAATAACCTTTACAGTTAACATTAAAAATTCAAACCAGCAGGGGGGGTGCTTTATGTGATGGGGTGCAAATGAAAATGTTTCAACTACTCTATTTTCCAGAGGAGGTCTACAGTGATTCTTTTTGGCTTTAATTTTGTGAATCTATAACAATGGTGCCTCATCAAATGAATGAATGATGTATTTCATGTTTTATATAGAAGTAATGTATTTATGGAGAATGTGTACATGTTGTAAAAGTTTATTGCTTCAATAGACGATATTAAAAAAATAGAAATATGATTCAGAGACAGTATATGCTTAACAAAATAACTATTTTGTAGTTTTTCATATTAATAAATTAAAATATATAATTTTCTCAGTCAATAAGAACAATTCTAAATGAGATATATTTTGCTGCATCACTGTAACGTCCATCTGTTGCTGTATGACATTGTCTATTGGAGCACATGTATGAAAAACTGATGGAACACCAGCTATTCTTAAATTGCAGATGTCTCACTGCGGACCCGCTTGTGAATTATTCTACAGTCACGGAAAACAGAAATTTATTGCTAAAATATGTGTATGTATTAAGTTGTTTAAATACATTTATCAAATACAGTTATCTGTCGATCTGTCTATTTAATTTCCTCATCAGGAATTTCCATCTCGTTAAAGTAGCCAGTTTCTTTGTCGACCATGGGAGAAAAGTTCCACAAAACAAAATGAGATAGGAATTACTATATCTACATTAACAATGAACATCTATGAAAACTTGTGTAATAGATTCATAAGTAAGTACTAAACTAGCTGCCCTCACATGCCAGTTTAAGATTAGCCAAGTTCCCTTTTTTGTGTTACAGAGTGAGCTTTACCCACCACATCAGTGATAATTATATATTAGCTCTAATTAGAATAACTTGGATCATATCCTAGATAATTTCAGGGGACAGGTTCATAGGTGTTTACTAGGCTAACAACCACAGGGACCTTTTTAAGCCTAACTATGCATCCCAAATCTCTGATAAGTTCTGATACCCTTGATAAGTGTAAGCAGGGGCTTGGGAGATGAAACATTTTACAGGTTGCATGTGTCCATTAAAAGACATAGGTGCCAAACCAGGAATGAATTTCAGTTCCCCATCCAATTGTTCAAGTTGCACTTGAATTGGGTTAGGGAGAAAATCTGCTTCACATGGATGGCAAACCTGTTCCATAGACAGAGTAGTCTCTGGTATACAAACCTCTCTCTCCAGCATGTCTTATTTATATCACAGGCAAGGTTTAAGTCTTAGAATGGGTAATTTCTTGTTATTTGTTTTGTGGATATGCAGGAGGTCCATCAAAGTTGTGCCTGACAATGCCCTTTATGTTGGGCATAGATCTCCCCTCAAAAGCCTGTAGAAGACAGAATACAGGCATAGGGCCTCAAGGAGATTTGCATACAACATTTTACTTGCACCCTGTATTTTTTTTAGTTTGAAACCTATGTGGACATTTAATTGTTGTATATGCCTGGTTAGATGCACACCAAAGGGGGCATCGTACTCTGTGATAGGTCTGAAGAATGTCGAATACAGTGCAACAATGACTGACTTGGACTTGGATGCTATACCTTTGTTTATAAGTTGTGCAGTATACAATGATTTTCTCACTACTGTAGACCTGTGACAGTCAAAGGCTAGATTACTGTTTATGCATGTCCCCAAGTTCCTGACTACTGGGTCAACTCAGAGGGGGTGTGGCGTCAGTATGATAGTTACCAGGAGCAGATATCTTTACAAAGGATACAATTACGCATTTCTTGGCATTTAGTTTTAGTCCATGGCTCTGACACCACTTTTGTCTGTTAGCCCTTCCTGGAGAACATTTGTGTCAGTGAGGGATTCAATGATCACTCTTAATTTGCAATCATGTGCAAATTTAGTGAGCCATAGACCATTCACATTGGCCTTGACTTAAGAGAAGTAAATGCCAAAAAAGGAATGGTCAAAGGACAGATCCCTGTGGGACACCACTCGTGACTGGCCTCTTTGTAGAGGAGGGACTCCCCAGTTCTAACTTCCTGGTTCTGTCCAAGGTTGGCTATCCACCAGGTGATGTACGGGTTTGTACCTAGCTCCTGAGTTTGTCAGCAATGCCAGAGTGTGGTATTATGTCAAATGCCTTGGCCAGGTCAAGGTAGACAGTATAAACTATTTTGTCCTCATCCATTGCCTGGTGACCTTCTTGAAAAATTCCACCAGATTGAGTAGGCATGTCCTGGCTTTGACAAAATAAACTGGATTGGGTCCAGTGTGTGGAAATTTACTATATCGCTATTGATCATTTCCATGATTATTTCCATAGGTTTACATATAAGACTTTAATGG